>NC_060138.1:1142819724-1143122754 GCF_021461385.2 Schistocerca piceifrons
ATTCGGTTTTTGCATATTGCAGGTGTGAAACCTATTGAAATTCATCGACGAATGAAGGTTCAGTACGGTGATGCATGTTTGTCACAGCTGCAAGTCTACGAATGGAGTAGGAAGTTCCCAAATGGTGTGAGGTCAGTGGAAGATGCTCCTCGTCCAGGTCAGGCACAACGAGTTGTGACTCCACAGAACACTGCAGCAGTTGAAGCCATAGTGAAGGAAAATCGCCGACTGACACTGAATGACATTGCAGCATGTTCACTGATTAGCCATGGGTCAGCCCACCACATTGTGCATGATGTGCTCTAGTTTCACAAAGTGTCTGCAAGAGTGGTGCGATCGCAGCTGACTCCTGAAATGAGAGAACGACATGTTGATGCTTGTGAAGAACTACTTCGGCGCTTTGAACGAGAAGGTGATGGCTTCCTTGCAAGAATCATTACTGGGGACGAAACCTGGTTTCACTTCCACCAACCGGAAACGAAGGGAGCGAGCAACCCAAACCTCGCCCCAAGTGATTTCCATATGTTTGCACCACTCAAAAACGCAATGGGAGGAAAGAAGCTATGTTCTGATGAAGAGGTACGCCACGCGGTGCATGAGTGGTTGCGCGGACTAACAAAAGAATTTTTTTCTAAGGCTCTGGAGGACTTGCATTGAGCGGGGGTAGATTATGTTGAAAAGTGATGCAGCTTTGTACCACTTCTGCACAATAAATAATATTTAAAAAAATATTTAAGGTTTTCATTTGACTCACCCTCGTATGATGAATAGTGAGAACATGCGAGACGCCGCATAGACCGCTCCCACAAATGGAAAGAACAAAGTGTAAACTAAATTACAACGGTGCAATTCAAGAGTCAAAACTTATAAAACGGAAGGCAAGAGCCATAACATGTGGTACCTGTGTAGAAAAAATAGGAGGTATGTACGTCTGTAGGTCCCATCGTTACACGTCGCTGTTGCAAACGGACATTACGCCACGATACAGACACAAATTTGAACACAGCGAACAGACACGTCAATGACCGGACGGACAGTTCTGAAGTTTGTGAAAAAAATGTTAGGCACGAGAGAGATTTGAAGCCAGACCTTCCCCGTAGCAGCCTAACACCGTGCCCGCATGACTGCGACCAGAGTCTCTCGCTACTACTGCTCGCCATCGCACGTATTAAATTTCTAACGTCCATTGTTTCTATTTTTCTTCTCTTTTCCACAGTTCAGTACACTTCTTCCTGTTTTCATGTTTGATCTGTGTTCAGTGTTTGACGGGCCATCAAAAGGGCCAACTTGCTGCTAAATCTGAGGGGGTGCAATGGAGAGTTTCTCTTGTGAGAGGCTAATCATTACAATAAGGTAATCTGGTGAAAGTCTATAAATGACATCAAAAATTTTACCATGAGAAGTTTATATTTTGTAAGACAACCTAGAATGGTACTTTATTCCATGTTATACACGTATGAATAATGTTTAGAAATAAAGAAATCTGCGATAGTATTTCTACAACTGTTCCATTTCGCAACGTAGCATAAGGTTCAGTTTGAGGACTACTCGGAAGAAACGTTGCTTGACTTGAAGTGAGATCAGTAGTGGATGGTGAACACTGCATATGAGAGGGCAATGTTTTTGAAGAAACAGAAGAAGCCTATGATGATAAGAAAACTCCCGACTTCCTTGGGTTCGTCCAGCTGCTCATTCAGAAGTAGCAGACATTTAGGTTTCAGATCTCGCTTGTCACAAAGTTTCCTGAAATCAAGGAGCATAGACTGAAAAAAAAAACATCGAGTCACCATCATAGCTGATGGCTTCCAGTGTCTTTTCATTCCAGTAAGCTTCATATTTCCAGCTTCATCTGGTATCGGCACCGTACGATAAAAGGAAAAACGAGGCATCTCCACAGACTACATAACAAGCGGCAATAGCCTCGCGAATCACACATAGCGACCACCCTTGTCATGCACCCTCAAATCTATCTCACAAATTTTCTTGGAAATGGAAAGAGGTATCGTTCTCCTTCCACCATTAAAAAACATTTCGACATGTTAACTGTATTTCGTAGACAGTGATATATGTCCTAAAATCCACCAGATGTAAACTGGTCAGCGAGTGCATTCTTCACTGCAACCTTCCAAAATATGCCATGTAGTTTACCAGTTTGTCAGGTACTACAACAACTATGGACAGTAGCGAAAAGATGACGGAACAGCTCCGTTAGAATCGAATGAGAACGACTGCACAGCAGAGAGCATACGCGAATCTGAAAACCGTGGTTTCTAATTTTTCACGAAAAAAGAAACAGCTTTAATGAGGAAAAAGTAAAGAGAAGGATGTAGCTTTGCTTCGTTTAGGTAAAGAACACTTTTTTCGAGACACATTTTACGGCTTCGAAATTCATATCGTACGACATAATTGCGTGGAGCACCCAGCATAAGCTGTCGTAGCGGGCGCTACAACACAGATAAATGTTGGCGACGTATTGCTGTCATCCCAGTCTGAACTAGTTAAGTCGCTTCAACTGTTTTTCCATGTACTCCACCAACTCAGATCGCTTTTGCGTCATATCGTTAGTCATATTACGTACCGTATCGCGTAACGTATCGCCTCAATGGGAACTGCATCTTAAAATTCCCAGAGCGTACGTTTCTGGAAAATCCAACCAATACAACGCTCCCTCCTACATACACTGGTATCCAAAATTAAAGCAACAAACGGAAATTTTGCAAAGTTGCGTTTATTTTGCCACAAACAGAATAAACAGGTGGTAGTAAAGTAAAAACAATGTAAAGAATATACAACGTAATCAACTGCAACATGCTTAACGGTAGACAAAAATGTTCTTCGGTTTTTTGGCAGCTGTACGGGTTTGTACGCACATTCTGACAACTGGTTAATGTGTTACGTATCGTGTGTGACCAGCTCTGTGACCAATACAGGCCTGACAACGACGGGACATGCTGTAAATGATATCGAACTCATGTTGAGCCAATAACTTCCATTCTCGCTGCAGAGCTGCTCACACGCCTTGGAAAGTAATTGGTGGATTTTGACGTGATGCAGACCGTCTCCCTAGTGCATCCCAGACATGCTCTACGTGTTTTAAATCGGGAGAGCGAGCAAGCCACGCCATACGTGCAATACCTTCCGCTTCCGAGCATGAGATCCCGATACCTCCTCACCGAACCTGACAGCAGTTAAATGTTGATGATTCGCACGGACAATTTCATGAAGAGGTGTTCGACTGGTCAACATTATCCCTCCCTACAGCATTAGCGATCTGAGACGCCCGCTAAACCCGCAGGGCAGAACAGATGATTAGGATTGTGGAAAGGGCCAAATAAGGTGTCGGTCAGGTTCACTCGAAATTGTAATTTATTGTAATTTAATAACGCCTTTATACCAGAACGGCACATAGCCGTACGTTTAGAACTACGAGTTTCAAAAAGGCAATTATTTCACGGCTGAAGGCCTTCAAACAGGAAATCTTAAAAATCAACAAATAAAAATGCAGTAAAAATAACAAATAAAATAATTAAAAGATATATGGTATCAAAGCTAGGCTGGAAAGCCTCAAGGCAAAAGTAGATAGAACAAATACATGCAAGGTGCAATACAAGCGGCTGAGGGCCACAATTAAATTTGCAAATTTTAAAATATATTACCATAATCTCTTAAGGCGGAAGGCCGCAATGTATTTGCTTAAAGGGGAATTTCAAGAATAAGGTTTTAAGCAGCTTAAGGCCCACAATTGATTTTCCAAAATTCAAAAATACATAAAGTCCAGTAAAAACAAGAATCTTTAAATAATTGGCTATGATACTTTATAAACAGACATTTAATCACCGGTGGAAAGAAAAAAGAAAATGGCACTCATAAGCCTCCAGGGAGGTCGGTCTGCCGTCGTTCACTTACATGAGACAGGTGGTGAGCCCAACTACACTCGATCCGTCGGAACCTAACCAGGGGACAGCCACGGACCGACCGACACAACGACTTGCTTGCCACCAATCAGTACATGAGAACTCAAACAGAAAATGTTACGAACGTGATAAGCCATAATCAAATATATATTAGCTGTCAAAACTACACGCCATGTTGGACAGCGACAATAGGTGAGGAAAGGACGCTGCCTGAAATTACATTAGTGCCCAGGGCAGGTAACCGGAACACTAACGGCCACAAGCCATAAAATTCCGCTGGTACACTTTAATTTGAAATACAGTGATATAGTTAAATTCACCCAAAAGGAATAATTCCTGAATTTACGTCAGTGGCCAGGGCAGGTGACTAGAACACTAACGGCCACAAGGCAGAAAATTCCGCTGGTGTACTCAAATTGCCGGCCACGGGGGCCGAGTGGTTCTAGGCGCTTCAGTTAGGAACCACACGGCTGTTATGTTCGCAGGTTCGAATCCTGCCTCGGGCATGGATGTGTGTGATGTCCTTAGGTTAGTTAGGTTTACGCAGATCTATGTCTAGGGGACTGATGACCTCAGATGTTAAGTTCCATAGTGCTTAGAGCCATTTGAACCATTTTTGTACTCAAATTGTAGTCAACCAAGATAGTTAATTGCACCGCATGGCGGCTAAATTTCAGCTATAGAAACACTCGGTATTGCTCACAGGAAAACGTCCCCAACAGTGAACATGAATGGACGTGGCTTGGGTAGTTGAAACTACTACTCAGCTTTGACGTCCTGAGTCGGTGAACCACGAAGCTCGAAGTGATCGGACAGCTACACACACGCTGCGACACCGTGCAGGGACCGCCAGCGGACCCAGCCGACTGCACCGAACGGAGATAACTTCCCTGGTCCGCAGTAACTGACCGACTCCCCTCAGAATGCCGACAACACCTAAAATAGTGGTCAGTGGAAATAACGCCAACTACACACACAACCTGACAAACACTGCACGAAGACCTGAACGATACCCAACAGTAACTAAGCACGCATGAAGATAAACTGGGAGTCGATGCACACACATACACACACACACACAAACACACACACACACAGCCGACTCATTAACGATCGGCGAGCGAAGACGCGTCTTCCGGTAGGACAACCGACCGACGATCAACGAAGACCGTGGCCCGGCTAAAGTGATGTGTGGCGGCAATGGTCGGGCGATCCACGTCGACGAAGACCTCATTGCTGCTCCAACCCGATTGCACTAGTGCCGCATTGCTACTCCCTGACTGGCAGGTCCGGACTGCGCTCCAGACGCATTCCAACTGACTGGCAGGCCGAACTAGCGACGCGACCCGAACTCCCTTACGACAGACAACGACCGGGAAGTAATAGCAGTCGAGCAAAGATACTACGAGGGGGTATATCGATACGCGCTGCTAGCGCCGGTCACGAATAGGCAAAGCAGCAACTCAGTGACAGTAGTAATTTAAATTAACGTAATGAGATGGAAGTACGTAAAAACAAGATCTAAAATAGATGATGGCGGGAACACGAGCCACGCACGGATCAGGATCCTACTCGAGATAGGTCTCTTTCCACAGTGTTTCAGTCCAGAAATCGTGTTCCAGATGCGAATCCGTCAAGAGTACCTTTCCAGATCAAATCGGGTCTCACCTGTGAAAGTGACATTGGTCCACTGCTCGACCATCCATGTGGTATGTTGACGGCTCCACTCTCGACGTTCCCTTCTGTGAAGACACGCCAGAGGTAAACAGACAGCAGGTTTCCAACAATGAAGGCCTCTCTGTTGAAGTCTTCTGAGGTCTTCTGTAAATCGTTTGCTTCGATACAACACGTCCAGGGGATGCTGCGAGGCCAGATGCCAGTTGCAGTGCAGTACCAAGGCGGTACTCTCGTGCCCCTACAGCCAAATAACGATCCAAACTTTCTGACGTCACACGTGGTCGGCTCTGTCCTGCTCTCCAGGGTACAGTTCCGGTATCTATAAACTGTCACCTCATCCGAAAAACAACAGAACGATTCACATTAATCCATGGGGCTACATCAGTTTGCGACCGTCCTGCTTTCATTCTACCTATGGTCCTCCACCGCAGAGAGTCTGGTAGGCGTCTTCTCTGCGCCATACTGCACCGTCTGTGACTGTGCACAAAGCGACTGTGGATGTGGGACTACCCTGAAAACACTACCCCGCTTGATAGGTGCCCTGATGTCATCGTTGGCGTGGTTGTCCGTTGACCGGAATGCCATCTTGCGTGCAGAACACGATCGTACGGACATCTATTGACAGTTTGTATGACTATATCGCGATTTGGACATAGGATGGGAAAATAGCGGTTCGTTACTTTAATTTGTGGAGCAACCAGCATTCACTGTTGCTACGACACAGATAAGAGTCGGTGACGTATTGTTGTCGTCCCAGTGTGAACTAGTAAAGTCGCCTCAACTCTTTTTATATGCAGTCCACCAATCCCTGGCGCTTTTGTGTAATACCGTTAGCCACATCACGTATCTTATCGCCTCAATGGGGACTACGATTCTTGGAGCATACGTTTCTGGACGAGTCAACCAATATAATGCTTCCTTCTACTTATACCTCGCGAACAGACCAAGAATTTAAATTAGAGGGACTCAGGCTCACACTGGAGCTTACCAACAATCATTGTTCCCGTAGGCCATTTCCGAGTGGAACAGGAAAGGGGAGGGCGTGACAGTGATACAGACAATATTCTCAGCCACATACCACAACACTACATGGTGGTTTGCGGAGTACAGAAGTAGGTGTAGAACTGTCCACTGCCAGCCTGCACATTACAGGGGGGAATGCAAGCACTGTTAAATAAAATAAAAGAAGTGGACACCATCTGTTGGTACTGGCCAACAGTAACGAGCAGCAACCACCCGACAACGTGAAGTAGATATCTTGAAGAAATATTCTGGATTTTACATAACAGAGTGATTGTTAGTTGTGACTTTGTTTGCAAAATACACTACTGGCCATTAAAATTGCTACACCACAAAGATGACGTGCTACAGACGCGAAATTTAACCGACAGGAAGAAGATGCTGTGATATGCAAATGATTAGCTTTTCAGAGCATTCACACAAGGTTGGCGCCGGTGGTGACACCTACAACGTGCTGACATGAGGAAAGTTTCCAACCGATTTCTCATACACAAACAGCAGTTGACCGGCGTTGCCTGGTGAAACGTTGTTATGATGCATCGTGTAAGGAGGAGAAATGTGTACCATCCTGTTTCGGACTTTGATAAAGGTCGCATTGTAGCCTATCGCGATTGCGGTTTATCGTATGGCGACACTGCTGCTCGCGTTGGTCGAGAGCCAATGACTGTTAGCAGAATATGGAATCGGTGGGTTCAGAATGGTAATACGGAACGCCGTGCTGGGTCCCAACGGCCTCGTATCACTAGCAGTCGAGATGACAGGCATCTTATCCGCATGGCTGTAACGGATCGTGCAGCCACGTCTCGATCCCTGAGTCAACAGATGGGGACATTTGCAAGACAACAACCATCTGCACGAACAGTTCGACGACGTTTGCAGCAGCATGGACTATCAGCTCGGAGACCGTGGCTGCCGTTACCCTTGACGCTGCATCACAGACAGGAGCGCCTGCGATGGTGTACTCAACGACGAATCTGGGTGCACGAATGGCAGAACGTCACTTTTTCGGATGAATCCAGGTTCTGTTTACAGCATCATGATGGTCGCATCCGTGTTTGGCGACATCGCAGTGAACGCACGTTGGAAGCGCGTATTCGTCATCGCCATACTGGGGTATGATCCAGCGTGATGGTATGGGGTGCCATTGGTTACACGTTTCGGTCACCTCTTGTTGGCACTGACGGCACTTTGAACAGTGTACGTTACATTTCAGATGTGTTACGACCCGTGGCTCTACCCTTCATTTGATCCCTGCGAAACCCTACATTTAAGCAGGATAATGCACGACCGCATGTTGCAGGTCCTGTACGGGCCTTTCTGGATACAGAAAATGTTCGACTGCTGCCCTGGCCAGCAGATTCTCCAGATCTCTCACCACTTGAAAACGTCTGGTCAATGGTGGCCGAGCAACTGGCTCGTGACAATACGCCAGTCACTACTCTTGATGAACTGTGGTATCGTGTTGAAGCTGTATCGTGTTGGTGCTGTACACCGCATCCAAGCTCTGTTTGACTCAAGGCCCAGGCGTTTCAAGGCCGTTATTACGGGCAGAGGTGGTTGTTCTGGGTACTGATTTCTCAGGATCTATACACCCAAATTGTAATCACATGTCAATTCTAGTATAATACAGTTGCCCAATGAATACCCATTTATCATCTGCATTTCTTCTTAATGTAGCAATTTTAATGACCAGTAATGTATTACGTTTCTAGCCATAATCTCGTTATTTAATTGTTGCACCACCGACGCTGACCAAGGACGTCAGTTGGGTAGGTAGGAGAAGGCTGGATTTCGTTGAGACACGGTGGCCACATTTCCAGGCTGCGACTCCGGGTTCGGCGCGGGCCTGGCTCGGCGGCTGGACGCGCTGGGAGTGCCCGTGGTGGCGGGCTGCCTCTTCCCGGAGGGCCCTGGAGCCAAGCAGCTGGTCCAGCAGTGCTCCTCCAGGCTGCGCGTCCTGCCACTGGACGTCACCTCGGAGCAGCAGGTGCGCGATGCCGTCTCCAGCATCCGCGACAGCCTGGACGGCCGAGGTACGTCTCTGCTGCCGCCTTCAACACCAGTCTCTGTACGTCTAGCACGCGGAACGCAGTTCCGCTTCTTCGACAAACAGTAGAATAAGAAAATGAATTAATAGTCCCTTTCTCGAACTTCTACACTGATGAGCCATAACGTTGTGACCACTGCCCGAGTCCAAATTGGATACCGCTTGGTGGGGTTGCTGGCACTTGACACCATGTGGAAAGTGTACATTCCCGTTCCAGACTTCCAAGACTTGTAGATGGTAGCGAGTAGATAATACGAGGCCTGTTCAGAAAGTAAGCTCCGGTTGATTGCCAAATTGAAACCACAGTGAACATCAGAAATGTTTTACTTCTAACAATTAGCTACACCTTTCAGCTACTTCTCTACGTAGTCGTCGTTCTGACTTAGACTTTTGTCATAGCGTTGTACCAACTTTTCAATAGCCTCATCATAGAAGGCAGCCGCCAGTGCTTTCCGCCAATTCTCCACGCTGGCCTACACCTCGTTGTCTGTGTCAAAATGTTGTCTTCAAAGACAGCGGTTCATATGACCAGAGATGAAACTCAGGGGGAGACAATTGCGGACTGTATTGTGGGTAATCTAACATTTCCATTTGAAAACGATGCAGGAGCATCTTCATTGCCCCTGCAGAATGCGGCTGAGAATTGTCTTGAAGAAGAAACAGCACGACAGTTATGTAATGTTAGCTGCATAGCTTCAGGCGAAATTTCTCACCAGGCCCTCGTACTTGGCGGCAGACACTATTTTCTAGACATCTTTACGCACTCACTGCGAGCTCAGAAATGAGAAGAGCGACGTGATGCTAACTGGGGTTATACTAGAGACACTACCCAACACATCTGTGCAAAGCTTTATCGGATTTTCATAGTCGTTTCCATTTCGCGACCGATCGGAGCTTACTTTCTGAACGCCCCTCGTATTTTGAATTGGAACCCTTGTGCTATAACCATTTGAAAACATATTGATAACGTGACCACATCTACAAGTAACTGATCAGACGTGATCCAGTACATCACTCGCTCTACAATTATCTCAAATGGCTCGGAGCACTATGGGACTTAAGATCTATGGTCATCAGTCCCCTAGAACTTAGAACTACTTAAACCTAACTAACCTAAGGACATCACACAATAATTATTTCACTAACTTTTATTTTTATACGAACGCATAGCTTCGTGGCGATATACATTCATAAAATTTTCTCGGGTTTCCAGCCGCATCCAGTGGTTTGAAATCCATGAGCTTTCGGCGGAGTTCTTCTAGGCTATTGTCAAATGGTGGTTGTCGAACGATTGCTGCTGCCGTCCTCATATAGCCGAACTGTCTTCAGCGACGTCACTGGTGCTCGCTCGAGAGCCATATGTGGTAACGTTTTCACTGCGCACTTGCCGAGCCCTTTTCAACTTTCCGATGGCCGGGACCTAAGCTGTGCTTAGCTGCAGGCTGCCGTCTTTATTAAGGGTGTTGACAGAAATTTTTAACTCGATCGCTTCTTTTATAACACTGTCACGAAAACTAGTAGTTGTGTATCGGAAGCCCACCCACACAACCCGTTATCTGCATGCTACCAGCTATCACCACCCTTCACAGAAAAGTTCTATTCTGAAGACATTGGTGCATCGAGCGGAAGCAGTTTCAGATGCTGAAAGCCTTCCGTAGCGACTGAGTCACTTACGGAAAGTCTTCAAAGGAAACTGCTACAACAACCGCCAAATTTCGCAAGCCATCTTGACGAAGAAACATAAGCAGAAGACCTCCGAGGAGGGCACGAAGAAGCTTGCGTTCTTGCCGTTGTATGGCTCAACATCAGGAAAGATTAGCTGGTTTCTAAAGAAGCATAAAATCGATACGGTGTTTTTACGGCACCGACTAAAATTAGACAGCTAATGAGGCCTGTGAAAGACGATGTCGGACTCAGAACGCCAAGAGTACATAAAGTACCGTGTGAGTGTGGACATTTCTATTTGGGACAGACTGTACGTAGTACTGAGCAGCGCCGTGTGGAACACGGGAGATGTTTTCGCCTACGGTATCCTGAGAAATCAGCGGCAGCCGAACATACATTAGAAAACGGAAGCCGTATTGCATTAGCGCCAGACATTTGTTATTACGATGACTGCTGGTTTTTGGATAAGTGTTACAGAAGATGCGATCGAGTTAAAAATTTCTGACATCACCCTCAGTAAAGACGGCGGCCTGCAACTAAGCTCAGCTTGGAACCCTGCCAGCGGAGAGTCATAGCGGGCGCGGCAAATATGCGATGAAAACATTACCATATATGGCTCTGAAGCGACCACCATTGACATCACTGAAGACAGCGCGGCTATAAAAGGACGGCACCAGCAATCATTCGACAGTCACCACTTGACAATGGTCGAGGAGAACTCGGACGGAACCTTGTGGATTTTAAACTACTGGATGCGGCTGGAAGCCCGAGAAAATTTTATCAGTAACTTTTTTTTGCGTCATCAGTCTTCTGACTGCTTTGACACCGCCTGCAACGAATTTCTCTCCTATGCCAACCTCTTCATCTCAGAGTAGCACTTGCAACCTAGGTCCTCAGTTATTTGCTGGATGTATTCCACTCTCTGTCTTCCACTACAATTTTTGCCCTCTACAGCTTCCTCTAGTACCATGGAAGTCACTCTCTGATGTCTTAACAGATGTCCTATCATCCTGTCCCTTCTCCTTCTCAGTTTTTTCCACATATTCCTCTCCTCTCCGATTCTGCACAGCACCTCCTCATTCCTCGCCTTATCAGTCCACCTAATTGTCAACATTCATCTGCAGCACCACATCTCAAATGCTTTGACTCTCTTCTGCTCCGGTTTTCCCACAGTTCATGTTTCACTACTATATAATTCTGTACTCCAGACGTACATTCTCAGAAATTTCTTCGTCAAATTAAGACCGATCTTTGATATTAGTAGACTTCTCTTGGCCAGGAATGCCCTTTTTTCCATTGCTAATCTGCTTTTGATGTCCTCCTTGCTCCGTCCGTCATTGGTTATTTTGCTGCCTAGGTAGCAGAATTCCTTAACTTCATCTACTTCTTGACCATCTATCCTGATGTTAAATTTCTCGCTGTTCTCATTTCTACTACTTCTCATTACCTTCGTCTTTCTTCGATTTACTTATTATACTGTTCATTCCGTTCAGCTGATCATATAATTCTTCTTCATTTTCACTCAGGATAGCAATGTCATAGGCGAATCGCATCATTGATATCCTGTCACCTTGTATTTTAATCACACTCCCGAACCTTTCTTTTATTTCCATCATTGCTTCTTCGATGTACAGGTTGAACTGTAGGGGTGAAAGACTGCATACCTACCTTACACCCTTTTTGATCCGAGCACTTTGTTCTTGGTCGTCCACTCTTATAATTCCCTCTTGGCTCTTGTACATATTGTATATTACCTGCTTCTCCCTATAGCTTGCTCCTTATTTTCTCAGAATTTCGAACATCTTGGACTATTTTACATTGTCAAACGCTTTTTCCGGGTCGACAAATCCTATGCACGTGCGTTGATTTTTCATTAATCTTGTTTCCATTATCTACCGCACACTCATAATTGCCAAACAAACTGCTCGTGTGCTTCAGCGTGATGCAGCACGGTCCGTTCCTTGGAGTACCACAGTCATGATTGCTGACAGTGAAGATACCCCTTTTTCCGAAACCGTTGCGTAATTTTGGCGAAAAGGGTGCGCGATGGAGTCGGACGTTATGGAGAAAGAACTTGATAAAGGCGACTAGCAGCTTTTCCATTCCAGTGAGCTTCGCCATTCAGAAGGATCATGTCGGTTATTCTGCAAACGTGTAGTCAACCATGTTGCTCTAACGTTCACAGCCACGTGAATGAGATTTGAACTACGTCAGAAGCGTAGGACAGACGTCAAGTGACAGCCGATCCGACGTAACTGCCCCAACCCTGACTACCCTGTTCCATACCTACTTAGAAACACGTTTTCAAACGATTGTAGCAGGGAAACGGTATGTTGCCGGAGATGGGTTCCTATTCAAAATACTATCTACTCACTTCGATCTATAAGACCTACAAACCTGTAACGAGAATTTCCGAACATTCTGTATAAGCGGAGGGGGGGGGGGGGGGAGGAGAAACGAATGGGGAATTATCTCTAGTGACGATACGGACCTCAAATGGGGAATGCCATTGGCATAAGCGATTCTGGCAAAAAGACAGATTATTTACAAAAGGAAGCGCGACACAAATCGTAAATATTTGAAGAACTGCATGATTTACCACCAAGAGCTGTCGATAAAATTCTTGCATTGAAGAACCAGCTTCGGCCCACGAACCATCATCATTTTCATAACGGCACTTACAACTCTATACTAGCCGATATAAAATCAATGACGGCATACAATAAGGTCTATGAATTCCTCACTGTAAATTAAATTACAACACACAGAATAATGTAACCAACTATAAACAAAGCATATCATGAAAAACATAGCTACATCGTATTTATATGGAGTTACCTGTTGTCACATAGTAACAGAAATTAGTTCGTTATTCATACAAGGTAGCAAACAGTACACTCTTTGCTATTATTATTTTGTCGAAAAGTGACGTTCTGAACCCGTGGCTGTCTAAAAAATATACGTCGACTCTTATATGAAACAGGACAGCAACCAGCCACTTTTTACAATGCTATTTATTTATTTAAATAGTGCCGTCACTGGTTTCGAACATTACAGTTCATTTTCAGGTGGCTAATTCACGTTAAGATAAATTTTACACTAGCTTTCACTTTTTGTTTTCCCAAATGATGAAATTTCCTTGGGATGGTCGTGTCCTACGACCAAAACAAGATGTAGAACAATGTCTTTTTAACTCCAGTTGTGCCTCAGAGCGATTTTAAATGATCTAAACAAACTATTAAAGTGAAGATATTTCGCTTACTTACGTAGTAAAACTATCAAAGTGCTGATATTTTGGTTACTTACGTAGTAGCCAAAACATTTTCACTTTAATAGTTTGTTTACGTCGTTTAAAATCGTTGTGAGGCACAATTGCAGGTAAAAAGACATTGTCTTACATTTTGTTTTGATTGTAGGCATCACCACCCCAAAGAAATTCCATAATTTTGAAAAACAAAAAGTGAAAGCTAATGTAAAATGTATCTTAACGTGAATAGCCGTCTGGAGATGAACTGTAATGTTCGAAACCGGTAACGGCGCTATTTAAATAAATAAACAGCACTGTAAAAGGTGGCTGGTAGCTGTACTCTTTTACGTAAGAGTCAACCTGTATAGTGCACTCTTTCATCCACATCAACAGTCAGTTTCAACGCTGCACTGAGTCTGTAGAACAAGCACAACAGCAACACAGTCAGAACACTTACAGAGTCAAAAATAACCAACAGGAAGTAAACAGTGATTGACAACAGGAAGACAGCCCAAACAGCTGAGTACATATCATTGTGGACACAAGTCAAGAAGTATTTTCGTATGAAAAACTTAAGGACGAACGTAACATTCGCATTATGTGTCACCGCCAGGTAATGTATCTCGATGAAACTTGGACCAGACATAGAAAGAAGTGCTACAGTTTACTACAAACGGTAACTCAAAGACATACGCAGTCAGGGGAAGAGAAATAGCACTTTTATCAAAGACAATAATTACACTGAAGTCACCGCGATTTATGATGGTTCCCTGGACATTATAAACGGCGGGGAAACTATTGGATGTCCTTTGGTGCATGTGTATGTGCTGCTCTACCGAACGCATCACACCTTGGCTGTACTGACTTCCAAACATTCCAACATGTTAGCCTCAAAGTTGTTGAGACACTATACTCCTTCCCTACGTGCGTCTTTTCAGGGATACATTCGCTCATGACTTCATTTTCATGGATGACGATGCGCAGGTGGATCCGGAGCTCTTGGAACGAGAGGATATTTGGCGAATGGGATGGGCTGCCCATCATCACGACGAAAACCACACCGGGCACGAGTGGGGTGCGTTGCGGAGACGTATTGCCGCACGTTCACTTACACCAGCAACCGTGCAGCAGTTGTCAACCGCGTTGGTTTAGGACTGGAACGCCCCATCACAAGAACTCCAAAACAGCCTTGCGCCCAGCTCTGGTGCACGTTGCAGAGCATGTACTGGTCTCTGTGGTGATCACACACACACTACTAAGAACCCTGTCCAGGGGACCATTATAAGTCACGTCTCAGTGCGTGAAGAAAAGTGTTATTTCTGTTCGTCTCATTGTTATCTTCCGTACTACACTGTAGCAGTTCTTTTTATATCGGTTCAAGTTTCATCTACCTCCGTTACTTCGTAGTGACACATCATGCATAAGTTACATTCATACTTTTGCACCATCTGTATATTTATTTCAGGTCTTTCCTATTACTTTTTCCAGTTGTTACCAATACTGTCTCAAGCAAGAATTTAGGACACCTTTTTTTTAAAAAAAATTCTCTCTTTCTGAGGAAATTAATCGAAATCACGCATTATGAATCTCACCTGCCAAATAAAGCACTGACAGAAACAACAATACAGCAAGACTCCGCAACAGCTAAAAAAAGTACTGTTAAAAGCTAATATAGTTGGTCCAGGGGTTCATAATCTTGATACAGAATGCCAATAAAACACATGATTCAACATTTAATTCTCAAGTTTCAGTTAGGAAGGAACTTATTAGAAAACATTTTAGACCCTAATGTGAAATTTATTTACTCTAACAACTTCCATAATACAGTAAATTAACTCAGAAGACCAATCAATAGAGCGATTCAAACTTCCTGGCAGATTAAAACTGTGTGCCAGACCGAGAGTCGAACTCAGAACCTTTGCCTTTCGAGGGCAAGTGCACTAACATGTGAGCTAACCGTGCACGACTCACGACCCTCCTCACAGGTACTGGCGGAATTGGAGCTGTGAACATGGGGGTAGCTAAGATAGTATATCACTTGCCCGCGAAAGGCAAACGTCCCGAGTTGGAGTCTCGGTCCAGCACACAGTTTTAATCTGCCAGGAGGTTTCATATCAGTGCACACTCCGCTGCAGAGTGAAAATCTCATTCTGGGAACATCCCCCAACTAAGCCATGTCTCTGAAGTATCCTTTCTTCCAGGAATGCCCGTTCTGCAGGGTTCACAGAAGAGCTGTGAAATTTGGAGGGTAGGACACAGCATTGTACTTTGTCACGCCATGCCGATTTCCTTCAGCCACTTTTCATAGATACTCACGAAAGTAGCTGAGGAACGGCCGAACAGCTTAGCCGTTTTCGAGGTGCTCGTTCCCATTCGCTGGGCTCTCACAATCTGCCCTCCGTCAAAGTCGTTTTTGTTTGCCGATTTTTGACCCGTATCTTCACTACAGTGCTTCCCCATTTTCCTCTACTCTGCTTACATACTTTCCTTTACTCTGCTTACATATTTCCCTTAACGTTGATGGACGAGCAACGCCACTAGGTGGTATTCATTTCGTGGTGACGAATCGGCGTAATGTTTCGCATGTTGATATGGTGGTAACACTGAGACCCTACAGTGTAGTAAGAGATACTACACTGAGCTCGCTTCATTATTGGTTTCTCACAAAGACCGTGCAGATTGACAGAACCCATGAGCAAGGACTGACCGTGTGTTCCGCAGAGCTGTGGGCGCTGGTGAACAACGCCGGCGTGTTGGAGGCGGGGGAGGCGGAGTTGGCGCCCCCGGAGGCGTTCGAGCACACGCTGGCCGTCAACACAGTGGGCGTGGTGCGCGTCACGCAGGCCTGTCTGCCACTCATCCGGCAGGCCAAGGGCCGCATCGTCATCGTCGCCAGTCCCCTGGGTACGTAAACAGCACCACCAAGGTCTGCAACAGCACAGCAGCTGCGCTGAGCTCGTAACATGGCGCTACTAACTGGCCAATGGTTTGCATCCCTACACTATGTAGCTTCAGTCCGACCTATCCTTTCCATTGTGAATGTCTGCTGGATATGTACACCACCAAAATTCTTTATCTCTTTCTCTAACGTCTTCTACCATAATCTTCCTTCCCAATCTCTCTGTCCATATCATCCTCCTCCACACTCTCTTTGTCCATCACTTCGACCTCCACACTGTCTGTATCCTCCTTTCACCTCTCTCTATCCGTCTCCTCCTTCCACCTCACTATCCACACATCTCCGTCTCCCCTTTCTCTGTCCACCTCAGCCTCCCATATCTCTCACTATCCACATCCTTCCTCCCCCATCCCCCTTGTCTCTCTGCTCAGTTATCTCCATACACATGCAGCCCCAGCCCCTGCAAGACAAGTTGATATTACCAGCGCAACACACCTCCTCCCTTGTCCATCTCTCCATCTCCTCATCTCCACTCTCTCTCCTCTGTCTCCTCCTTCCCTTCTTCTTTCCACCTCATCCTTCCACATCTCTCACTATCCACATCCTCCCTCCCCCCCCCCCCCCCATCTCTCCACTCAGCTATGTCCGTGGGCACATGTAGCCCCTGCTAGATATGCTGATATTACCTGCACAACACAGCTCCTTCGTTGTCCATCTCCCCACTCTCTCTATCCATCCCCTCTGTCTGCCCCTCTACCTCAGCCTCCTTCACACTCTCTCTGTCCATCTTCTCCCCCCCTCCCTTACCTGTCTACCTCATTCTCTCCCACTCTCTCATTATCCGTCTCCTCTCCTCCCCTTCAGTCTGCTCAGCTGTCCACATCAGCATGTGCAGCATCTCCAAGGCATGCCAGTACTACTCACAAAAAATGCCTGTCATGGAGGGCAGCCTATACTTCAGGACTGGCAAACCTTTTTTGCCCATGTCCCTGGTCCTATAAGCGTTAGGTTCTAAAACCCACAGTGCTGATTTTGATTCTTGTATAGCAAGCAGTATGTGCAGTAAATTTGGTTGGAAACGAGTCAATGTTTTAGGAGGAGACGCTGGACACACACACAGACACAGACACACACACACACACACACACACACACACACACACACACACAAGCGCGCGCGCGCGCGCGCGCATCCTAAGGATTTAATCTTTTTATGCCAGACAGTCACTTGTCTTGCTTCCAGTCGACCCAAAATGATTGTGCACATTTTGTTTTATGTATTTTCTTGATTTTTCTTTCACTCGGTGCCAGCAGATCGTGGCACATGTCCTGACGAATGTACCACCCTGTCACCAAGTCAGTAGTTTGTAATTACGTTAAATTGAGTTGTTTCGAAATCTGCTGGGTATGATTGTTTAGAAAGGAGTATTCAGCCTGTTACACAATTCCTATTACAGGTTTCTAGGTGTTGTAGACCGGACTTAGTAGATAAGGTTTTCATGAAGGAATTCATCTTTGGAAATGTACCGTTTGACCCTTGGAATCAAAACCGTATCACTTTCAAAACTCCCACTGCACAGAATGCGGATGTAGCTAAGTCGACCCTCCTAGTTGTGAAAGTACTAATTTCTCGTAGTCGTTGTAGTCGGACGAAAATGATGTGTGACGTCATACTTACGACAGGGACTGACGAAGGCGCCCTCTCCGCAGTTTATGTGTGTACTCTGAAGCGGGGGAGTTGAAAGTGATCCGATTTTCACACTAATTTTATATCCAAACAGGACCGTTTCTGAACTTGGGTTCCTTACCAAAACTTTGTGACTACTAACAAGGCTCTCTTGCACGGAGGATCGAGTCCTCCCTAGGGCATGGGTGTGCGTGTTAGCGTAAGTTAGTTTAAGTAGTGTCTGAATCTAGGAACTGATGACCTCAGCCGCTTGGTCCCATAGGAATCCACACACATTTGAACATTTTTTTTTTTTTTTGCTAACAAGGGAACCGCACCTACTCGTCATGGCCGATTCCTTTCAAATTTATGGTATACGCAGGGCTTGGACAGATATGTAAGTTAAATATTTTCAACATTTCGCGATCCTGTCAGCAACTGTATAAATATTAATTTTAATTTTAATAACCAACAGCCTCAATTGAAATGTTTACCTAGATTTACCTAGGTTACAGTCGGAATAACTCAACCTTCTTCAGAATAAAAGTAACTACCGTTTGCCCATAGTGGACATCGTCAAGCTAAAACTACAAATCCATAAATTATCGTCAGACTGTAAAAACTCATATGAAACTGCCTCGGCTCCACTTCGCCACCGCGATGCGGCAGCCGCGAGTGCTGTGCTGGAACTGACCATAGTGTCATAAGACCCGCCTAGGCGGACACAATAACTGCGCATAAACTGTGTGATAGTTACTTGTTGGGACAAGACGCGAACCTAACTCCTAACCTTGAATTTACTAGTAAGGTGAAGTGAAAGAAAGGTACAGCTGAGGAAAAGAGCGTATATATTATCCTGGGCAGAACGTACTTAGATCGACTGTTTTAACATTTATGAAGTATTCGTTGGTCATGATATGAGGAAGACATCACGTGCTTACAACGCATGGCCTGTCTAGGAAATGTGTTGACTGGAGCGATGTTCGCCAAGTCACACTTCAGCTTTAAACATAATTCCGCTGTCATTCCCTAAGTTCAATGGCAGTGGACACCTGGCCTGAATTATGATGGCAGTGTTCCACACACAGTTTTTGCAGTGTATATGTGGATCACCTGTATGAAGGCAAATTGAGTATCCCACTGCCGCCACATTCCCCTACTTCAGTGTTATCTGTAACCCATAACCATAACTTCGTCATGATGCTCGATCAGGCACGTACATTAGTTTTTGACTTGATTCTAGACCATTTCAGGTCAAATACACTAATCTTGAATAATGACCATCTATTTTATATGGCCCGTATTGCCGGATGTTACAGATTAGATATAGACTTGTTCATAAGTTCAATAAGACAGGCCATACGTTGTAATCACGTGATGTCTTCCTCGTATCATGGCCAACGAATACTTCATAAATGTTAAGACGGTCGATCTAAGTACGCTCTGCACAGGATAACATATACGCCCTTTTTCTCAGCTGTACCTTTTATTTCACTTTACTAGTAAATTCAAGGTTAGGAGTTAGGTTCGCGTCTCGTCCTAACAAGTAACTACCACACAGTTTATCCGTAGGCGCAAGGTATTGTGTCCGCCTAGGGGGGCCTCATGACGCTACGGTCAGTTCCAGTGCAGCACTAGCGGCTGCCACATCGCGGTCGTGAAGTGGGGCCGAGGCAGTTTCAGATAACTTTTTACAGTCTGACGATAATTTATGGATTTGTAGTTTTAGCTTGACGATGTCCACTATGGACAAACGGTAGTTACTTTTATTCTGAAGAAGATTGTGTTATCCCGACTAAAACCTAGGTAAATCTAGGTAAACACTGCACCTGAGGCTGTTGGTTATTAAAATTAAAATTAAGATATGTAAGTGACAGAGGTGGGAGCTCGAGGTGGCCAAGCGTTTACTAACAACAGCAAAGTTGTCCCGGGTTTGAGGAGGCGCGAACTGCTTACGTTACCGTAGTTCCCAGTCTGCATTTGGTGCAGCGGAAGGAGTGATCCGAGCGCTGTGAGGTCGAGACCTTGCGGAAACATTTTTGCTTAAATTCTGCGTCACGTACACTTAAAGTAAACTTAAATAATATTCAGTATATTTTATTTATTAATGTTTTCATAAAATGCTTGAAAAGAAAAGATAAAGGATAATTTGCGATTCTGTGGCCGTGCGGTTCCAGGCGCTTCAGTCAGGAACCGCGTGACCGCTACGGTCGCAGGTTCGAATCCTGGCTCGGGCATGGATGTGAGTGATGTCCTTAGGTTAGTTAGGTTTAAGTAGTTCTAAGTTCTAGGGGACTGATGACCCCAGAAGTTAAGTCCCATAGTACTCAGAGCCATTTAATTTGCGATTCCATATAAATTTTCAGGAAGGGATTGTACACGAGAACTTCGTATCTAAAATTAGACAGTTTTATTATTTTGCAATTGATAATATACAAGTGCTCGAGTGATGTCGTAAAACCAGTGGAGCACCAATTTTCAAATGGTTCAAATGGCTCTGAGTACTATGGGACTTAACTTCTGGGGTCATCAGTCCCCTAGAACTTAGAACTACTTAAACCTAACTAACCTAAGGACATCACTCACATCCATGCCCGAGGCAGGATTCGAACCTGCGACCGTAGCGGTCGCGCGGTCCCACGCTGTAGCGCCTAGAACCGCTCGGCCACCTCGGCCGGCAGCACCAATTTTCTCGGCGTCTTGGGCACGTTATAAACGCCGCATTACATACATCATTGTTTTAAAGTTGCTGCAGAAAAAAAAACTTGGTTTACGTTCATAAAAGGTTCTCTCTCATAGCATAGTTAGGCACCAAAGCACGCGTAGAGCATTATTTTGCCATACATTGGCAAGGATAACTAGTGACATACAACGGCATATACACTCCTGGAAATTGAAATAAGAACACCGTGAATTCATTGTCCCGGGAAGGGGACACTTTATTGACACATTCCTGGGGTCAGATACATCACATGATCACACTGACAGAACCACAGGCACATAGACACAGGCAACAGAGAATGCACAATGTCGGCACTAGTACAGTGTATATCCACCTTTCGCAGCAATGCAGGCTGCTATTCTCCCATGGAGACGATCGTAGAGATGCTGGATGTAGTCCTGTGGAACGGCTTGCCATGCCATTTCCACCTGGCGCCTCAGTTGGACCAGCGTTCGTGCTGGACGTGCAGACCGCGTGAGACGACGCTTCATCCAGTCCCAAACATGCTCAATGGGGGACAGATCCGGAGATCTTGCTGGCCAGGGTAGTTGACTTACACCTTCTAGAGCACGTTGGGTGGCACGGGATACATGCGGACGTGCATTGTCCTGTTGGAACAGCAAGTTCCCTTGCCGGTCTAGGAATGGTAGAACGATGGGTTCGATGACGGTTTGGATGTACCGTGCACTATTCAGTGTCCCCTCGACGATCACCAGTGGTGTACGGCCAGTGTAGGAGATCGCTCCCCACACCATGATGCCGGGTGTTGGCCCTGTGTGCCTCGGTCGTATGCAGTCCTGGTTGTGGCGCTCAGCTGCACGGCGCCAAACACGCATACGACCATCATTGGCACCAAGGCAGAAGCGACTCTCATTGCTGAAGACGACACGTCTCCATTCGTCCCTCCATTCACGCCTGTCGCGACACCACTGGAGGCGGGCTGCACGATGTTGGGGCGTGAGCGGAAGACGGCCTAACGGTGTGCGGGACCGTAGCCCAGCTTCATGGAGACGGTTGCGAATGGTCCTCGCCGATACCCCAGGAGCAACAGTGTCCCTAATTTGCTGGGAAGTGGCGGTGCGGTCCCCTACGGCACTGCGTAGGATCCTACGGTCTTGGCGTGCATCCGTGCGTCGCTGCGGTCCGGTCCCAGGTCGACGGGCACGTGCACCTTCCGCCGACCACTGGCGACAACATCGATGTACTGTGGAGACCTCACGCCCCACGTGTTGAGCAATTCGGCGGTACGTCCACCCGGCCTCCCGCATGCCCACTATACGCCCTCGCTCAAAGTCCGTCAACTGCACATACGGTTCACGTCCACGCTGTCGCGGCATGCTACCAGTGTTAAAGACTGCGATGGAGCTCCGTATGCCACGGCAAACTGGCTGACACTGACGGCGGCGGTGCACAAATGCTGCGCAGCTAGCGCCATTCGACGGCCAACACCGCGGTTCCTGGTGTGTCCGCTGTGCCGTGCGTGTGATCATTGCTTGTACAGCCCTCTCGCAGTGTCCGGAGCAAGTATGGTGGGTCTGACACACCGGTGTCAATGTGTTCTTTTTTCCATTTCCAGGAGTGTATTTGGATGCAGTCTTCTCGGTATGTGATGACCTTTTCTCTCTCAATAAGAGAAGAGCAGTTTTGAGGCGTTTTCATTATATCATTTATCTGATTATAAAAATAGGCATTGCAGTTTTGTTCTAGCAGAGAATCACTTTAATACTGCAGAATGACAATCCATCTGCATGTTGAAAAATCTTGTCGAATAATTGAGTCTTTGTTTGTCCTCTCCACGAGTCAATTAACAGAAGAAATTTTCTCCCCTGCACGCAGAGCCTGAATACATTGTCAACAAGTCTTTGTTTGGGGCTGTTGTAAGTTTTCCGCACTGTGATCAAGCAGTGACAGTCCTACACTTTGACGCGTACTCATGCATCGTACTGTGAATCCTCTGTCTCTCTCTTCCCACTAGTTTGCACCCATCACCGATAATTCTTTCAGTAGAAGCTGAGGTGACGTGAACAGAAAGCAAATCAGATATTTTTTAATTGTTTGGTGACTTATGCTGTTTAAGCACAGACTGTCGTTTGTCGGAAGTATTTTTTTCGTGAGAAATGCTTCGTATCATTCCTTATTAACTTTGAATTTCTTAAAGCAATACATTTTCAGAATATGATGGCACTGAGCACTATGGGACTTAACAGCTGTGGTCATCAGTCCCCTAGAACTTAGAACTACTTAAACCTGACTAACCTAAGGACATCACACACATCCATGCCCGAGGCAGGATTCGAACCTGCGACCGTAGCAGTCGCGCGGTTCCGGACTGCGCGCCTAGAACCGCGAGACCACCGCGGCCGGCTTCAGAATATGAATCATCTTTGCAGATACTGTATATAGAAACACCATTTAGCGTTTTTGCACATTTGAGCGAGACAATTTTTTACTATTAAGTAAATACCTACCCGTAAGCATGGACGAAAAACTGGACTAAAAGCTACTTATTGGCACACATTAAAAATCATATACTGGAATGACAGTAACAGTTACGACTGGCGATAACGGAGTGATGTCAACAATAATTACAAAACTGTCAAAACAATTTCTTTTGGTTGCTCCCACATTCTGATTTTACTCGAAGAAAAAGATTGAAGCGAAGCATGAAAGTGCAACCGACTGTATCGGTAATATCCATTAAGTTGCTTCCATAAACTGGTTTCACTCAAAAGCGTAAATTAATAGTCCAACCATAAGTAAAACTACAGCTAGTTGAAAAGAATGTTTTCATTACGTTGCTCACATAGACTGGCTTCAGTCAAATGACCGAATGAATAATTCAGCCGACAACTAATGCATAAACAAGCAACTGAATGTGTCGATTGTCTTTGAATAACCTGCGAAAACGATTGTTCTCATCCGGTTGTTCTCATCGCTAGCCTGTAGCGTCGTTGGATGACGTTTCAAGGCGTGAGTTCCTACGCTCAGTTTGTTCCTCAAGACATCCTTTATAACTCCTTAAAGTTTACATATGATGGCTAAAATGAAACTGCCCGAGAATATTTCACACACTCTAAGGTAGGCAAACCAACTAAACATTACCTGGGGGGGGACTGATGACCTTCGCTGTTTAGTCCCCCTTAAACATCCCAATAACCACCACCACCATTACCTGGGGCATATGATGCAGCTTGGGCTGATGTAAGTTAGGTCGCCCGTTTTTTAAGTGAGTGAGATATTTTCTGGGCCAGTTTTATTTTAGTCACCCTGATAAGTTTGCAGACTTTCGTAGCGGTTGTCGTTGAAGGCAAAACCTTATGAGTCGACAGGCCGCGTCGTATTCCACTTCAACCTTCTTCTCCGTCCGACTGTTGCAGCTGACATTTTCGTGGAACATTTAGAGAAAAAGACAATACGTAACGCAGAATTGAAGTCATCTTCAGTTTGGATGCGCACTCCTGAAGAAGAATCACAGCAGAGGCATCGAAACGTCGATCACTGAAGAAATCTGAAGAGGAATACGTCGCGGCCTCCGGTCTTGAAGACTGCTGGTATCTTTTGGTCACGCTCTTCATATCCACGTAACTTGGAAATATGAAGTTTATGATATTACACATAGCTGTTATTTTCTCAGCAACTGTGGTATATATTTCAGGATAAAATTCAGGCATCAGCTGCACAATTAGCAAATTTATTTCACTTTACCGGTCTCAACAAATTCATCTGTCAGCTCTAGAAGCCTACAAAATTTGAGATATTATAAATCATTAGAAATTGCCCATATATGAATGTAAAGCAAAAGAAGATTACTAAAAAACTTACTTAATATTGGTTTAGAAAATGTTAATATCTTTCACAAAACCATAATGCCTCGACATGTAGAAAAATGTGTATATTGTATGTGATACTTACAACACAGATTGACGACTTATTTGTTTAAAGAGCATGACATCACTGTGTCCTTTGCCACCAATGTCTCCAAGCTACTCTTTACACATAATGAGAAGCCCACAACAGACAAATTTCTCGAATATGGGGTACATAAAATTCAGTGTAATATGTATCCGAGTTTTTGTATTGGAGAGACAGGGAAGGAACTTAAAGACCCTCTTTCGTGAAGACTTCCTCAACAAAGACACTGAAAATTCAAATAATTCGACTTTCTCAGAACCTCTCAAAACCGAGAAACATACTCTTCCTACTCCATCTTTGCTTAATATGTAAATTTTGCATGTAATTGACAAGGGCTACGAAATAAACCTCTTAGAAGAGCTAGAAATATTTGAAGATTCCTACCTAAATTCGGAAGATTTGTAGAGCGCTCAGCTTGCTTGGAAAAATAAAAACCATTTTTATTGTGTAACATTTCTTATTAAATAGTGAAAATCAGTCCATTTCTTTTGGTATTAATGGCGGTAATGACTTACGTGGTACAATGCGCCATGTTTTTCGTATTTATTGTATATGAAACTACCTTTATAAACAATACTTCTAATTTCTATACGCTTGTATGCATGGTTCTTGCAACTAGCACAACAACTTGACTATGTATATAAATGTGGTTTATTTACTATAAGTTATCAATCCCCCCCATGAACCATGGACCTTGCCGTTGGTGGGGAGGCTTGCGTGCCTCAGCGATACAGATAGCCGTACCGTAGCTGCAACCACAATGGAGGGGTATCTGTTGAGAAGCCAGACAAACGTGTGGTTCCTGAAGAGGGGCAGCAGCCTTTTCAGTAGTTGCAGGGGCAACAGTCTGGATGATTGACTGATCGAGCCTTGTAACACTAACCAAAACGGCCTTGCTGTGCTGGTACTGCGAACGGCTGAAACCAAGGGGAAACTACAGCCGTAATTTTTCCCGAGGGCATGCAGCTTTACTGTATGGTTAATGATGATGGCGTCCTCTTGGGTAAAATATTCCGGAGGTAAAATAGTCCCCCATTCGGATCTCCGGGCGGGGACTACTCAAGAGGACGTCGTTATCAGGAGAAAGAAAACTGGCGTTCTACGGACCGGAGCGCGGAATATCAGATCCCTTAATCGGGCAGGTAGGTCAGAAAATTTAAAAAGGGAAATGGATAGGTTAAAGTTAGATATAGTGGGAATTAGTGAAGTTCGGTGGCAGGAGGAGCAAGACTTCTGGTCAGGCGAATACAGGGTTATAAGTACAAAGTCAAATAGGGGTAATGCAGGAGTAGGTTTAATAATGAATAGGAAAATAGGAATGCGGGTAAGCTACTACCAACAGCATAATGAACGCATTATTGTGGCCAAGATAGACACGAAGCCCACCCCTATTACAGTAGTACAAGTTTATATGCCAACTAGCTCTGCAGATGACGAAGAAATTGAAGAAATGCATGACGAAATAAAAGAAATTATTCAGATAGTGAAGGGAGCCGAAAATTTAATAGTCATGGGTGACTGGAATTCAGTAGTAAGAAAAGGGAGAGAAGGAAACGTAGTAGGTGAATATGGATTTGGGCTAAGAAATGAAAGAGGAAGCCGCCTGGTAGAATTTTGCACAGAGCACAACTTAATCATACCTAACACTTGGTTCAAGAATCATAAAAGAAGGTTGTATACATGGAAGAAGCCTGGAGATACTGACAGATTTCAGATAGATTATATAATGGTAAGACAGAGATTTAGGAACCAGGTTTTAAATTGTAAGACTTTCCAGGGGCAGATGTGTACTCTGCCCACAATCTATTGGTTATGAACTGTAGATTAAAACTGAAGAAACTGCAAAAAGGTGGGAATTTAATGAGATGGGACCTGGATAAACTGAATAAACCAGAGGTTGTACAGAGTTTCAGGGAGAGCGTAAGGGAACAAATGGCAGGAACGGGGGAAAGACATACAGTAGAAGAAGAATGGGTAGCTTTGAGGGATGAAGTAGTGAAGGCAGCAGAGGATCAAGTAGGTAAAAAGACGAGGGCTAGTGGAAATCCTTGGGTAACAGAAGAAATATTGAATTTAATTGATGAAAGGAGAAAATATAAAAATGCAGTAAATGAAGCAGTCAAAAAGGAATACAAACGTCTCAACAATGAGATCGACAGGAAGTGCAAAATGGCTAAGCAGGGATGGCTAGAGGATAAATGTAAGGATGTAGAGGCCTATCTCACTAGGGGTAAGATAGACACTGCCTACAGGAAAATTAAAGGGACCTTTGGAGAAAAGAGAACCTGTTGTATGAATATTAAGAGCTCAGATGGAAACCCAGTTCTAAGCAAAGAAGGGAAAGCAGAAAGGTGGAAGCAGTATATAGAGGGTGTATACAAGGGCGATGTACTTGAGGACAATATTATGGAAAGGGAAGAGGATGAAGATGAAGATGAAATGGGAGATATGATACTGCGTGAAGAGTTTGACAGAGCACTGAAAGACCTAAGTCGAAGCAAGGCCCCGGGAGTAGACAACATTCCATTACAACTACTGACGGCCTTGGGAGAGCCAGTCCTGACAAAACTCTACCATCTGGTGAGCAAGATGTATGAGACCGGCGAAATACCCTCAGACCTCAAGAAGAATATAATAATTCCAATCCCAAAGAAAGCAGGTGTTGACAGATGTGAAAATTACCGAACTATCAGTTTAATAAGTCACGGCTGAAAAATACTAACACGAATTCTTTACAGACGAATGGAAAAACTAGTAGAAGCCGAACTCGGGGAAGATCAGTTTGGATTCCGTAGAAATACTGGAACACGTGAGGCAATACTGACCTTACGACTTATCTTAGAAGAAAGATTAAGGAAAGGCAAACATACGTTTCTAGCATTTGTAGGCTTAGAGAAAGCTTTTGACAATGTTCACTGGTATACCCTCTTTCAAATTCTAAAGGTGCCAGGGGTAAAATACAGGGAGCGAAAGGCTATTTACAATTTGTACAGAAACCAGACGGCAGTTATAAGAGTCGAGGGACATGAAAGGGAAGCAGTTGTTGGGAAGGGAGTAAGACAGGGTTGTAGCCTCTCCCCGATGTTATTCAATCTGTATACTGAGCAAGCAGTGAAGGAAACAAAAGAAAAGTTCGGAGTAGGTATTAAAACCCATGGAGAAGAAATAAAAACTTTGAGATTCGCCGATGACATTGTAACTTTGTCAGAGACAGCAAAGGACTTGGAAGAGCAGTTGAATGGTTTGGATAGCGTCTTAAAAGGAGGATATAAGATGAACATCAACAAAAGCAAAACGAGGATAATGGAATGAAGTCGAATTAAGTCGGGTGATGCTGAGGGTATTAGATTAGGAAATGAGACACATAAAATAGTAAAGGAGTTTTGCTATTTGGGGAGCAAAATAACTGATGATGGTCGAAGTAGAGAGGATATAAAATGTAGACTAGCAATGGGAAGGAAAGCGTTTCTGAAGAAGAGAAATTTGTTAACATCGAGTATAGATTTAAGTGTCAGAAAGTCGTTTCTGAAAGTATTTGTATGGAGTGTAGCCATGTATGGAAGTGAAACATGGACCATAAATAGTTTGGACAAGAAGAGAATAGAAGCTTTCGAAATGTGGTGCTACAGAAGAATGCTGAAGATTAGATGGGTAGATCACATAACTAATGAGGTGGTGTTGAATGGGATTGGGGAGAAGAGAAGTTTGTGGCACAACTTGACTATAAGAAGGGATCGGTTGGTAGGACATGTTCTGAGGCATCAAGGGATCACCAATTCAGTATTGGAGGGCAGCGTAGAGGGTAAAAATCGTAGAGGGAGACCAAGAGATGAATACACCAAGCAGATTCAGAAGGATATAGGTCGCAGTAGGTACTGGGAGATGAAGAAGCTTGCATAGGATAGAGTAGCATGGAGAGCTGCATCAAACCAGTCTCAGGACTGAAGACCACCCCAACAACGACAAGAACAAGTTATCAATCTGTGTTTATAATTATGACATACAAAATTTACATTTTTCGACATGTCGTGGCACTACAAAAGTCATGGGATACTTCCTAATGTCGTGTCGGACCTCCTTTTGCCCAGCGTAGTGCAGTAACATCACAAACGAAGAAGATACACATGGAAGGCCCCTGGAGACCTGAGGAGACAACAGATTGATTACATTCTAGTGAAAGCACGTTTTAGGAACCACATAAAAGAATGCAGGAGCTATCCATCTGCAGACATAGGCAGTGATCATAACCTGGTCCTGATGAAAAGTTCACTGAGATTCAAACGTTTGAAGAAGAAGCCAGTAGAACTTAAATGGGAACTAGAAAAACTGAAAACTGAGGGACTGGCAAAGCACTATGCTCATGAAACAGACAACCTAGCTAAAGTTTTTCAACATGGTGGAGTAAATGAAGACTGGGATCAAGTTAAATCTGGTATATACAAAGCAGCAGAAAAGACAGTTGGAAGAACTGAACCCAAAAACAAGAGGAAATGGATTACAGAAGATATTATTGAGCTTATAGAAAACAGGAGATTATACAAAAATGCAACTGATGAACAAGGAAAAGCTGAATAAAGAAGAATTTAGTTGACAGGGAGGCTAGGAAAGCAAAAGAAAATTTTCTTGAAGAAATGTGCACGGAAGTGGAAGAAAATATGCAAAACGGAAGAACTGATTAAGCCTACAGAACAGCAAATCATTTTTTAACAAACGTAAAACAGCACTCGCAGGCACAATGGAAAATAAAGAGAGGAAAATGCTGTTTGGTGAAGACATGGAGAAGAGATGGAAAGAATACATAGAGGAGTTGTATGCCAGAACACCTCTTTTGGAAGAAGTAATAGGAAGAGAAGGGCAAGCAGACGAAGATGACAAGGGAGATGACATTATGCAAGAAGAATTTGACAGAGCTCTAAAAGAACTACGAGAAACAAAGCAATGGGTATTGATGACATCCCTGCAGAACTAATAAAGAATGCCGGTGACAGCATGAAAATGATGCTGCTTAATCTTATTAGGTCCATCTATAACACAGGAGAGATACCAACAGAAGTCCAGAAATGAGTCATTATTCCTATACCAAAGAAGGCAGCAGCTACAAAATGTGAACAGTACCGAACTCTAAGCCTAATATCATATGCATCAAAAAATTCTCATAAAAACAGTTCTGAAGAGAAGGTGGAGGATATGCTAAGTGACGATTAGTTTGGTTTCAGAACCCCTTCTGAATGAACTGTGAGAGGCGATTCTCGCACTGAGACTCGTTATCGAAAAGCAATTACAGAAAAATAAACCAACTTACATTGCCTTTGTAGACATGAAAGAGTCATTTTATAACGTTATCTGGCAAGAGATGTTCAGAGTGCTGAGGAAAAGTGGAGCGGAATAAAGTACAAAGACATCCGTGTGATACTCAGTTTCTATAAGAATGAGGTGGCAGTGATTAGGAACTGTCACCAGGAACAAGAAGCAAATATCAGAAAAGGGGTAAGACAAGGATGTGCTCTCTCTCTCCTCTTATATTCAACGCTTACATCCAGGGAGCTATAGACCAAGTTCGAGAAACTACTGAGGTGGGAATCAAAATTAACGGGCAGAAGACAGACATGCTAAGTTATGCAGTTGATTTTGCTGTAGTCACGAAGACAAAACAAGATCTAGAGGAAGTCCTCAGAACAATGGAAAAAATTCTGTGCAGTCAGTATGGAATGAGAATGAACAAGAAAAAGACTGAAGTGATGTTACGCAGTACAGGAGCAGAATCTGAACCTCTGAGAATGAGAATTGGAAGAGAGGAGCTGGAAGTGATAGAGGAATTTACTCACCTGGGAAGCAAAATCACAAGGGATGGTAGAAGCCGGAAAGAAATTGCGAGCAGAATAGAAAAGGCCAAAATTGCATTTAATCGGAGAAGGAACTTACTCAACAGCAACAACATCAGTCTGAAAATAAGGAAACGTATCATGAAAGGTTTCGTTTGGAGTGTGGCCTTATACGGATGTGAAATTGGACAATTGGAAGAAAAGAGAGAGGACAGCTAGAGGCCCTGGAGATGTGGTGCTATAGAAGGATGATGAAGATCAGCTGGAGAGACAAAATAACAAACGAAGAGGTGCTTAGAAGAGTACAGGAAACCATATCTCTGTGAAGGCGCATCCAAACAAGAAGAGAAAAACTTCTAGTGCACGTCCTATGACACAACAACATCATTGGAACAATAGCAGAAGGAGCTATTGAGGGAAGGAACCGGCGGGGGCGACCAAGGATATCATACATGCAACAGATCATGAATGACATAGGACGTAACACATACGTGGAAATGAAGAGGAAGGCAGGCAGAAGAGAGGAATGGCGCTCTGCTGCAAACCAACCTCAGGGTTGAACACTAAAAAAAATAAGTGCAGTAACTCGACGTGGCAGGGACTTCTAGGTCAAAAATCAAATTCACATATGCTTCGATACATTTATTTAATAAGCTTACAGTAGGAAGTAACGGCTCTAAAGGAAACAAAGAATAAACATCCAACTCTTAAAATCAGTTATACTTCCAAGGAATAAACACTTCGCTTCACTGGTTGGTCTCTTGTTCACACAGACTGAACTAGTCGCTGCGAGTTACCTGCACAAACGTTGAGTCATGCTGCCTCTATAGTCGTCCATAATTGTTCCCGGTGCAAGATTTTGTGCACGAACTGATCTTTCGATTATGTCCCATAGATATTCGAAGGGATTTATGTCGGGCGATCTAGGTGGCCAAATCATTCGTTTCGAATTCTCCAGAATGTTCTAATGGCGGATGATTTTGGCCCGGCGACAAAGCGCATTGTCATCCATGAAAATTAAGTCCATGAATAGTTGCAAGTAGTCTCCAAGTAGCGACAACTGAGGTTGCCACAAATGTAGTGAGCTCTCACAGTTCATTCAGAACCAGAAATTTTGAGGCAATGATTGACACCTTTTGGGTGTGATGTAAGTTTGAAGTGAACGCTATAGACGTAGTAAAAGTGCACTTGTTGTGTACCGCAGCTTTTCTGTTGTGTGCTGCAGCTGGTAACTGTTTGTACAGTGAATGAATGGAGTGAACAAGGCAAATCACAAATTGCGAACATAACCATTTCCAGTCACTGATCGGTTCAACTGCACCAGAGGACCCAGTTATTCCAAATAAACGCAGTCCTTACCAACAGAAATCGGGATTCACCTCACCTGGCCACGGCCTTACAGTCGCCTAGATTCCAACCGATACGATCACGAGCCCAGGACAGGCGCTGCAGGAGATGTCGTGTTTCTAGGAACGGCACTCGCGTCTCTCGTCTGCTGACATAACGCATTAACGCCAGATTTCTCCGCATTGTCATAACAGATAAGTTCGTCGTACGTTCCACATTGATTTCTGCTGTTATTTCACGCAGTGTTGCAAACGCCGCTGCTCTCCGCCGCTGAGTGAAGGTCGTCGACCACTAAGTTGTCGGTGGTGAGAGGTAATGCCTGAATTTTGATAATCTGGGCTCGCTCGTGACACAGTGGAGCTCGGAATTTTGCATTCCCTAACGATTTCTGAAATGGAATGTCCCATGCGTGTAGCTCCAATTACCATTTCGCGTTGAAAGTCTGTTAACTCCAGTCTTTCGGCCATAATCACGTCAGAAGCCCTTCCATATCAATCACATGAATGCAAATGACAGCTCAGCCAATGCACTGGCCTTTTATGCCTTGCGCACGTGATACTATCGCCATGTGTATATACTGATCAGCCAGAATATTATGATCACCTGCCTAATAGCCGGTATGTCCACCTTCGGCACGGATAACAGCGGCGAGGCGTCGTGGCATGGAAGCAATGATACTTTGGTAGGTCGCTTGAGGAAGTTCATACCACATCTGCACACACACAAGTCACCTAATTCCAGTAAATTCCGGGGAGGGAAGGCGGGAGGTGAAGATCTCTGACGCCACGTTCAATCACATCCCAGATGAGTTCGATCGGGTTCGCATCTGGCGAGTGGGGGGTCAGATCATCAGTTGGAACTAGCCTACACTGCCATCGGAAAGTGTGATCGTCATGAAGGTGTGTACATGAATCGCAACCAGTGTACGACACTCCTTGGCCCGTCACGGTGCCTTGCACGAGCTCCTCTGGTCCCATGCATGCCGACATTAATGTTCCCCACAGCATAATGGAGCCGCCGCCAGCTTGTCTCTATCCTGCAGTACAGCTGTCAAGACGCTACTCCCCTGGAAGACGACGGATTTGCGCCCTACCCACCGGCATGATGACGAAGATACCGGAATTCATAGGACCATGCAACGATCTGCCACTGCGCCAACGTCCAGTGCGGAAGGTCACGTGCCAGTTTCAGTCATAGTTGTCGATGTCGTGGTGTTAACATTGACACATGCCTTGGCCGTCGGCTGTGGAGGCCAATCATCAGGTGTGTTCAGTGCACTGTGTGTTCAGACACACTTGTGCTCTGCCCAGCATTAAAGTCTGACCTTAGTTCCTCCACAATTCGCCACCTGTCCATTTTTACCAGTCTGCCTAGCCTACGACGTCCGACGTCTGTTATGAGACGTGACCACCCAAAGCCACGATGTCTGGAAGTGGTTTCACCATGGCTTCGCCACGTGTTGAAGACACTCACAATAGCACTCCTCGAACACCCGACAAGTCGCGCCGTTTCAGAAATGCTCGGGCAGAGCCTCCAAACCATCACAATCTGCCCTCGGTGAAACTCAGATACGTGGTGCGCCTTCCCCATTCTACACACGGACTGCACGCTCATTGATACTACACGCACCATACGCGTGTCTGATCAGCAGTCATTTCTCGTCAGGTGATGCTGCTATCGCCTGGACGGGTTTATATCGATAGTAGGTCGGTAGTCATAATGTTCTGGCTGATAAGTCTATGTGCATATGGCTATCGCGTGATTTTCGGACACCTCATTGTATGCTTCTGTGAAGAATATGACATCTGGTAAACCAACATTAAGGTTTCTGTAATACAATTCTTACACTTTACATATATACTACTGGTCATTAAAATTGCTACACCAAAAAGAAATGCAGATGGACAAATATATTATACTAGAAGTGACATGTGATTACATTTTCACGCAATTTGGGCGCATAGATCCTGAGAAATCAGTACCCAGAACAACCACCTCTGGCCGTAATAACGTCCTTGATACGCCTGGGCATTGAGCCAAACAGAGCTTGGATGGCGTGTACAGGTACAGCTGCCCATGCAGCTTCAACACGATGCCACACTTCATCAAGAGTAGTGACTGGCGTATTGTGACGAGCCAGTTGCTCGGCCACCATTGACCAGACGTTTTCAATTGGTGAGAGATCTGGAGAATATGCTGGACAGGGCAGCAATCGAACATTTACTGTATGCAGAAAGGCCAGTACAGGACTTGCAACATGCGGCCGTGCATTATACTGCTTAAATGTAGGGTTTCGCTGGGATCGAATGAATGGTAGAGCCACGGGTCGTGACACATCTGAAATGTAACGTCCACTGTTCAAAGTGCCGTCAATGCGAACAAGAGGTGACCGAAACGTGTAACCAATGGCACCCCATACCATCACGCCTGGTGATACGCCAGCATGGCGATGACGAATACACGCTTCCAATGTGCGTTCACCGCGATGTCGCCAAACACGGACGTGACCATCATGATGCTGTAAACAGAACCTGGATTCATCCGAAAAAATGACGTTCTGCCATTCGTGCACCAGGGTTCGTCGTTGAGTACACCATCGCAGGCGCTCCTGTCTGTGATACTGCGTCAACGGTAACCGCAACCATGGTCTCCGAGCTGATACTCCATGATGCTGCAAACGTCGTCGAACTGTTCGTGCAGATGGTTGTTGTCTTGCAAACGTCCCAATCTATTGACTCAAGGATCGAGACGTGGCTGCACGATCCGTTACAGCCATGCGGATAAGATGCCTGTCATCTCGACTGCTAGTGATACAAGGCCGTTGGCATCCAGCACGGCGTTCCGTATTACCCTCCTGAACCCACCGATTCCATATTCTGCTAACAGTCATTGGATCTCGACCAACGTTAGCAGCAATGTCGCGATACGATAAACCGCAACCGCGATAGCTTCAACACGATACCACAGTTCATCAAGAGTAGTGACTGGCGTATTGTGACGAGCCAGTTGTTCGGCCACCATTGACCAGACGTTTGCAATTGGTGAGAGATCTGGAGAATGTGCTGGCCACGGCAGCAGTCGAACAATTTCTGTATGCACAAAGGCCCGTACAGGACCTGCAACATGCGGTCGTGCGGACCTCTATCAATGTCGGAAACGTGATGGTACACATTTCTCCCCCTTACACGAGGCATCACAACAACGTTTCACGAGGCAACGACGGTCAACTGCTGTTTGTGTATGAGAAATCGGTTGGAAACTTTCCTCATGTCAGTACGTTGTAGGTGTCGCCACCGGCGCCAACCTTGTGTGAATGCTCTGAAAAGCTAATCATTTGCATATCACAGCTTCTTCTTCCTGTCGGTTAAATTTCGCATCTGTAGCACGTCATGTTCGTGGTGTAGCAATTTTAATGGTCAGTAGTGTATGTGTGGTCAAGTTCTAACGGTTTACAGCATCCAAAATTTTGAAGGCTTCTGAGGCTGACACTATAATCTGTTGAAAACGCTAAAGCAAAATAAATATCCAAATTATGTAAATGATGATTGAAATTAATTCTGAAACTTGAAGTGTCTATGTCTTTTTGTATCGGTTTATAGCTTCTGTGCATTTGTCGTCAATTTGTTCATTCCACAGGCAGGACAGCAATGCCGATACTGTCCCCGTACTGCGTGTCCAAGAGTGCCGTCATCTCGTACTGCGACGCTCTGCGTGTCGAGATGAAGAAGTGGGGCGTCTCTGTCTGCACGGTGGAGCCGTCCAGCTACATGTAAGCTCGACTGCTGAGGGATCAGCAGGAAAAGTACACCAGGCATCTGGTGTATGATCTAATGCATAACTTCATGTATGCCCTTAGACACTTCCTTGTTAACAATAATTGAGCTTCTTTGCTAACAATAATTACACTTCACGAGACTGCTACGGTCGCAAGTTCGAATCCTGCCTCGGGCATGGATGTGTGTGATGTCCTTAAGTAGTTATAAGTTCTAGGGGACTGATGACCTCAGATGTTAAGTCCCATAGTGCTCAGAGCCATTTTAACCATTTGAACCATTACACTTCACGTAATATCGACTTTTATTTACGTGTATTTATTAATATGTCATTTCTTCATAATTACATCGACAGTAATTCGTCATCACATATGAGAGTTCACATTTGACATTCACACAAGAGTCTCTTAGGAAAGGACATACTCATTAGAAGGTCGGTCGAGAGACACAGCCAATGTACAGCTCTTTGTGACATAACAGTGTAGGACTACTATAAATGTACTGCAAAATTTGCATTTTGCACTCTAGAAATATTCTGTGAGTGCCCCTTTGGTCACACAATACACCCTACACAGTACACCCTATCTAGCAACATCCTGTCACTGGTCAACATAGTAGCACTGATACATTCTCTGAGCTGTTCCACTTTTCTTGGCAGTGGTGGTACGTAAACACGGTCCTTAATGGTTCAAATGGCTCTGAGCACTATGGGACTTAACATCTGAGGTTTGGAAGCGTGACAGCTACAGAATACAGACAATATTAAACGGTATTAATAAACGGTCCACCCGGTCACCCAAACCAGTTGTAGACTGCCTAATTAGTGTCTTTCAGGGGCAACAAAAATTTGATTTCCAGTGCGCTACTTCATCTCATTATAGACCGAATCGAAAAATTTAAAATACTATCATAATCGACTCGTTAAGAGATGTGATCTTACCTTAATGGTTTAAAGCAATGCGTCAAGTACTGAAGTTAGAAACTGTGTACATTTTTTGAGACAGCGTGATTCAAGGCACATAGATTACCCGAAGTATATTTATTCGTCATTTGAGAGCACTTAGTGACTTCCAACTAACTTTACACATAATTTCAAAACTGTTTGGAACTATTTCTCTCTGACAGGCCCCATAAAGTAATAAAAGCGAAAAAGGTTATTGCTTACTACATTTCTCTGTTCAAGCAGTAAAAGATCAGCATCACCCATGACTTTTCATTTATCATTTCCTTACTAATAACCACATTCACAACACATTTTGCGGACATTATCCACACGTACCACTGAATGTAGGCTACCTGTTAAGTTATATCACTGTATGACGCTTAGTTCAGGATATATGGTGTTTGTTAGCACATCTGAACATATAAGCAAATACGTAATCAGTGCCGTTTGTTGCAGTGTAAAATGTTAATTACATCCGGAGATATTGTAACCTAAAGTTGACGCTTGAAACCTCCGACGTTCAGTTGCGTGTTGTAACAAACACGGGCCATGGTCGGCGAGCAGCATCTGCAGGGACATGTTTACGATGACGACCGTAGTTACGAGTGTGGCTGTAGTGCACTGTTGTGGTTTGGTCTAGCTGTCGCAGTGTCCGCATGTAGCGCTTGCTGCTATTGTTATTCTGCATTCGTCTCCGCACGCAGACCAACTGTAGTACACCGTGTTACCAGACGTCTGTGATAGTGTAGTGTTGTAGGAATTGTGACCGTGGTGTATTCGAACTCTGAAAAGGCGGAGATGATACTCATATATGGCGAGTGTCGACGAAGTGCAGCTGAAGCCTGCAGGGTGTATGCAGAACGGTACCCGGACAGAGAGCATCCAACGTGCCGCACATTGCAAAACATCTACCGCCAACTGTATGCAACACGTATGGTCGTAGCACGCAAACGGGTCCGTAACAGGCCCGTCACAGGAGAAGCGGGTGCAGTTGGTGTGTTAGCTGCTGTTGCCATGAACCCACACATGAGTACACGGGACATTGCGAGAGCCGGTGGACTGAGTCAAAGTAGTGTCATGCGCATACTGCATCGCCACCGCTTTCACCCGTTTCATGTGTCGCTACATCAGCAATTACGTGGTGATGACTTTAATCATCGAGTGCAATTCTGTCAATGGGCATTAACAGAGAATGCGTTGCAGTTCTACCTGTTTACCGATAAAGCGGGTTTCACAAACGACGGGGCAGTAAATCTACGGAACATGCATTACTGGTCCGTGGACAATCCTCGCTGGCTCAGACAGGTAGAGCGGCAGCGACCGTGGACTGTAAATGTATGGTGCGGAATCATTGGCGACCACCTCATTGGTCCTCACGTCATCGCAGGGGCCCAAACAGCTGCAACATACATCGCGTTTCTACAGAATGATCTGCCAACGTTGCTCGAAAATGTCCCACTGGAAACGCGTCGACGTATGTGGTATCAGCATGATGGTGCACCTGCACATTCCGCAATTAACACTAGGCTGACCCTTGACAGGACGTTCGACCGGCGTTTCATAGGACGTGGAGGACGCATAAATTGGCCAGCCCGTTCTCCTGATCTTACACCTCTGGACTTCTTTCTGTGGGGTACGTTAAAGGAGAATGTGTACCGTGATGTGCCTACAACCCCAGAGGATGTGAAACAACGTATTGTGGCAGCCTGCGGCGACATTACACCAGATGTACTGCGGCGTGTACGACATTCATTACGCCAGAGATTGCAATTGTGTGCAGCAAATGATGGCCACCGCATTGAACATCTATTGGCCTGACATGTCGGGACACACTCTATTCCACTCCGTAATTGAAAACGGAAACCACGTGTGTACGTGTACCTCACCCCTCATGGTGCGTCAGTGAAAAAGACCAATAAAAAGGTGTTAGCATGTGGACGTAATGTGCTGCTCCAGTCTCTTCTGTACCTAACGTCCATCACCGTTCCCTTTGGATCCCTACGTAATTCGGTGCTCTCCGATACACACGATCGAACAGCGGAGGAGTGGTACTCAAGCGTCAACTTTAGGTTACAATATCTCCGGATGTAACTAACATTTTACAGTGCAACAAACGGCACTGATGTACGTATTTGTTTATATGTTCAGATGTGCTAACAAAACTAACGTGGTTCCGTTTAAAAAACGTAGGTTTGTGTTAAAAAACATACTTCAGTGCATTTTTGTATGGTTTGTATTAAACAATTACACTAGCCCCTCTCCTCACGTTCGGTCTGTGGAATCGATTCGTCAGTATTTAATGTGGTTTACGAAATATATCCAGCGGTAATGTTAGGTGACTCACCCTGTATATATACAGGGCTATTACAAATGATTGAAGCGATTTCATAAACTCACTGTAGCTCCATTCATTGACATATGGTCACGACACACTACAGATACGTAGAAAAACTCATAAAGTTTTGTTCGGCTGAAGCCGCACTTCAGTTTTCTGCCGCCAGAGCGCTCGAGAGCGCAGTGAGACAAAACGGCGACAGGAGCCGAGAAATCGTATGTCGTGCTTGAAATGCACTCACATCAGTCAGTTATAACAGTGCAACGACACTTCAGGGCGAAGTTCAACAAAGATCCACCAACTGCTAACTCCATTCGGCGATGGTATGCGCAGTTTAAAGCTTCTGGATGCCTCTGTAAGGGGAAATCAACGGGTCGGCCTGCAGTGAGCGAAGAAACGGTTGAACGCGTGCGGGCAAGTTTCACGCATAGTGATGTGAAAGATTCAGTGTTTAAACCTCCTCTACCAAGAAACGTGCAAGAACTGCGAGCTCGCATCAACAATGCTTTCGAACTCATTGATGGGGACATGCTGCGCCGAGTGTGGGAGGAACTTGATTATCGGCTTGATGTCTGCCGAATCACTAAAGGGGCACATATCGAACATTTGTGAATGCCTAAAAAAACTTTTTGAGTTTTTGTATGTGTGTGCAAAGCATTGTGAAAATATCTCAAATAATAAAGTTATTGTAGAGCTGTGAAATCGCTTCAATCATTTGTAATAACCCTGTATGTGAACACACATATATATATATATATATATATATGTGTGTGTGTGTGTGTGTGTGTGTGTGTGTGTGTGTGTGTGTGTGTGTGCACGCGCAACAGTACATCAACTGCTTTGCCCTCCCATGATACTCAGCGGATTTTTCGTTTTCATGTGAGGGATTATTGTCTTCTAATACTGATGTTTAAACGAATGCTTTTACGACATATCCAAGAACTAATAAATAATCCTCAGGCAGTGAATAACCGTGATAATCTCCTTAAAATACTGTACTTTTTCAGGTCTGGTCTGAACAATCCCGACCATTTCAAGGCAACAGTTTCGAAGAATTTTCAGACGTGCCCACTAAGTGTGAGGGAGGCTTACGGACTTGATTACGAAGATAAGTGCACGGTGAGTCACATGCAAAATTTGACTCCGAACTTCTGTTCCTTAGACGAATATTTATTTAGAAACTTCTAGCTTGTTTAGTGCAAAAGTACTGTACATTTAGTCTACTTCTACTATAAAACTAAATACTCTCTTTTGACATGTGACGTCATTTATAGAATAAATAGTCAGCAGGCAATTATTATTATTTTTTTTATGCAACTTATGGCAAAACTGCGCAAAAATATGATACACGTACAACGGAAAAATAAGATATGAAACCTACTTCCGAAAATATTAACAAACTAGTATAAAATTACAGCAAGTGAACACTCAGAGCCGTTACCAAAATCACAGTTCCATCAGAGTTCTGCGAAGAAAGAACTTAATCATACCACAGCCTTTGGAGAGCCCTATATCAAGTCGTTTCTATCTCCTTGAAATTATTGGTCAGTCAAGAATAATATGCTCTACTTTTTGCTCTATAACGCCAGAATCACATTTAGGTCTGTATACAGACCCCATTTATATATATATAAAAAAATGCTCGGCAACTTGCATTCGCACTTTTGACGCGATTGAGGCGGTTCCAAATTTTTCTCGAGAAAACAGTAGTACAAAGCGGAAAAAACCAAACAAATTTGCTCTGCATGAGGATCAATCTTGCGAACATTGCATTTAGCAGTCCAGTACACTATCACACTTGGACCTCTACGGACGAGTTGCAACCTCATTTTACGCCTCTTCTCAGTCTTTGTAACATTCAAAAACCATTTTCAAAACTTTTTTATAGATATATTTCTACAACGTGGTAACACAAACCATTTGTAACCCAGTCTCCGAAACGTAAATTCCAAGACAAAATACCACTGTGCATGAGCTTTACGGCAGTAAGAGCAGCGCACTAGGTAATGACGTCACAGACATCACGTGGCTCATATGGAACTTTTTGTGGGTTTTCAAAATATTTGAATTTCATTGCCGGTTTTTTTAATGTTGAAATTCTTGAAGAAAAAACCGTGTTATGAGCTTAAAATGGCATTATTAGTCATTTAAGCTGATTTCCAGAAAACAGGCAAATGTCGTGTTTTACGGCAAACGGGTTAGAGAATGGGAGCTTTACAGAGAGATTACGCTTCGTTACTACTGCCTGATACAAACACATGTCCCTTATAATTGCAAATATTAAAGCCTCGCAGCTAAAATTGGAAAGAATATCACTTTGAAATAATAAGAGTACAGATCAATATTAATTCGATTATTCTTTTGGCACGTCACACATTTTCTAACAAGGCCTAGGCTACCCCACTCTTGCACCGACAGTCAAGTTCATTTTTTTTTTTCATTCATGTTGAAGTAACCATTGCTGCACTGCGTTCCTGAATTAATTTTTCAGTTATCACTGCTCACAGGAGACATATTGTATCTGTTCCGGTAGCGGAAATTACTAACCAATTTACAATTTTTACAAACAGTTCTGCGTGCCTTTCGCGAAGAAACCGAAATGCTACTTTTACCCTAAGAACCTACGTAATACTTTGAACTCGTAACCAACTCTTCAGGAAATTCTGCAGTCTATGCACGACAACGGTTGCACGGGCAAAAACACGCTCGTGCTCATTAGCACCTAGGCATTGTTGACGCTAGATAGCAACACAATGCGCCCACCAGAGAAAAGCAGGCGCAGCTGCGAAAGTTCCAGAAGCCGGAGATGCTTAAGGAGTACGATATGCTATGTCATAACACCAAAGACTGCAGCACTCTTTACACTATCATAAGGAGCAGTTGCCAATATTGTTTCGAGCACGCTACACAAGTTCTTTCTGGAAAGCCCTTACACAATCATCCATACAGTACCGATCTCTCTCCATGCGACGGTCCTGGTAATTGATCTCCTTCGGACGAAGAGGTGTTCGCCTGGGTACAACCACTAGTGGCTAGGATACCTGGCTCTCACCCAGGAGGTCTGGATTCGATTCCCCGTACCGGAAATTGTCCCATAGGCAACGGCAAACATTTTTCCGTGAAGGTATCGACAGGCGTGTCTCACAGTGGGATAAATGTATTAACATTTCACCAAACTTTTAGTAACAAATCAGTCACAGTTGCAGGACAAATGTTTGGCGAATAGTTTCGAACCATCAAACAGTTTGATTCTGACTTGCTAAGGACGCTGATGTTGATTGCGACAGTCATCTGCAAATAATTTATAAAACATGTATTGCCATTTTGATGTTTGTCATTATGATCAGGAACTGACAGCGCAGCCTCATTAGGCTAGGCGTGAGAATGAGCTAGTAAGTTCTAAAATAGTCACCAAACATATGTGCTGCAACTTTGACGGATTTGTTAATAAACGCTTCAAGAAATATTAAAAATATAGATTGACTCTTACATAAGAGATGACAGCAAAAGGCCACTTTTTACAACGCTATTTATTTATTTACATAGCGTAGTTATTGGTTTCGAACATTACAGTTCATCTTCAGAGGCTAGTTCACGTTAAGATACATTTTCCATTAGCTTTCATGTTTTGTTTTCCCAAATGATGAAATTTCCTCGGTGTGGTGGTGCCCCACAACCAAAACAAGATGTGAGACAATGTATTTTTAACTGTAACTGTGTCTCGTAACTTGTTTTGGTTGTGGGGCACTACCACCCAGAGGAAATTACATCATTTGGGAAAACAAAACATGAAACCTAATGTAAAATGTATCTTAACGTGAACTAGCGTCTGAAGATGAACTGTAATGTTCGAAACCTGTAATGGAACTATTTAAATCCTTGTATATAAAATTCTGGTGTCACAGTGTTAGTTGCCATACTCCTCCGTACGGCTCGATCGATTCTGATGAAATTTTACATGTATATTCGATAGGTCTGAGAATCGGTCGTAATCTATTTTTCATACCCCTAAGTGATAAGGGTGCTCCACTACAAAACTTTTTTTCTTATTTTTTGGGCAGAACTTTTTATTTTTATTTTTTTATGATGTGCCATTAAAAAATACACACAACCCTATATTTTCACCCTTCTACCACCAACCCCTATTTTTAACAGTGATTTTAGTAATTTAATAATTTTCAGCCCCTGTAGATTACTGATCAATTATCACTTGATCAGTTATTCCCGCCAGGTGGCTACCGGTGATAGTCTTTCACTATTCGATAGATAGGTAATTGAAGAAAACGTACCAAAAGCAACGACTAGAATATTCCTCCTTGAATCGACGTAACTAGATCGAGAAGTTTACTAGGTAGCACGCGTCTTTCGCCAAACCGGCATTTAGGCCTAGCGCACACGCAGAGACTTTTATCGTACGGAAATATGTCGTACGATCAAATTCTTTTAGTGGAACAAAGAAGTTCCTATGCTCTCCTTTGTTCCTCTAAAAGAATTTAATCGTACAATATTTTTACGTACGATAAAAATCGATGCGTGTGCGCTTGGACTTATTCATAATGCTGGCGAACACGTTTCGACACGAAATTGCAACTGTGTTTCTATGCTCATGGACGAGCCGTGTATTGGCAGCAGTTGTTAAACCCGCGCGATCTATCGTAGAAACGCTAGAACTAATAGTGGCCGATACTGCCGGACTTCCCCCTAAGCCTTTTCTCACTCCCTACACAGTTTTCGGCCATTATTATTGTTTGTGTCACGAGCTCCCGGAAACAACGGCTATTGTGTTACACGTAAACATTGTGTTACATGTATACATTATTCTTATAGACTAGAGATAATTTATATGACTAAACAACGTTTGCCGGGTCGGCTATAACTTATAAAGATTTTCAGAGGCGGAACGAAGTTTGCCGGGTATAGCTAGTAAATAAATAGTATTGTAAAAAGTGACAGATTGCTGTCATCTTTTATGTAAGAGTCAACGTGCTCAGAATGCCAGTTTTCGACAAAAAAGCAGTATTAAAAAAGTTGCTGGTTCTATGTCAACAAGATGTTGAATCTGAAAAAATGTATTAACAGCTATGACGATTACTTTTGATATACTAAACAGTTTACTTACTTTTTCCTCATCTGTCTCGTTTTCATTTGACATCCCTTTTACGTCATTCGACTCTAAACTGCAGTCCGGCTTCGACGCCAGTTGTATATGACTCGTCGTTCCTTGTATTTTGTCTCTGCTACGTTCAGAAATCAAAGAGTACTTTCTATTCAACACTGTCGTAAACAGTCTCTGAAACTACAGTTATTGCTATAAAGATTTCTATTCTGTTGGCTCGCTTAACATTGCAGTTACGAATGCCATTAAAAATTTCTTGTGACAGTGAATGTGATTAAAATATATAAAATGTTAAAACGTACATATTTGCTCCATCCCACTCCTACACAGTCACTCTCAAGTGCACAAAACCGAAAATCGTTAACATAATCTTTGTCCTTAGACACACCAGTAAAATATGGAGCCTGATAGTCTGATGAGAGATAGGTCATAGGAGGGCGAGAGGGTGGGATGATTGGATAGTCGAGGGGTGGGGCGAATATCAACAAAGAAGAGGGAGAGAAATGTATCGAGCGTTGTCTTTCTTTAGCTCATTTTTGAAAATAACTCGTGCTGCATCGAGTGCTTCTACGTTTCTTCGGAGCACTAGCTGATCTTCCTTGAGGTCGGCTTTTACTAGTTTTTCCGTTCTTCGGTACATATATGGTTTGGCATAATTCGCAGCAGTCAGCATTTGGCACCTTTGGAGTTGGAGTATTACATTCTTCTATAAGCTCGAGGATATTTTGCGTGTTTTAACCGTCAGGCGGAATAACATTGTTGTTGTTGTTGTGGTCTTCAGTCCTGAGACTGGTTTGATGTAGCTCTCCATGCTACTCTATCCTGTGCAAGCTTCTTCATCTCCCAGTACCTACTGCAACCTACATCCTTCTGAATCTGCTTAGTGTATTCATCTCTTGGTCTCCCTCTATGATTTTTACCCTTCACGCTGCCCTCCAATACTAAATTGGTGATCCCTTGATGCCTCAGAACATGTCCTACCAACCGATCCCTTCTTATAGTCAAGTTGTGCCACAAACTTCTCTTCTCCCCAATCCTATTCAATACTTCCTCATTAGTTACGTGATCTACCCATCTAAGCTTCAGCATTCTTCTGTAGCACCACATTTCGAAAGCTTCTATTCTCTTCTTGTCCAAACTATTTATCGTCCATGTTTCACTTCCATACATGGCTACACTCCATACAAATACTTTCAGAAATGACTTCCTGACACTTAAATCTATACTCGATGTTAACAAATTTCTCTTCTTCAGAAACGCTTTCCTTGCCATTACCAGTCTACAATTTATATCCTCTCTACTTCGACCATCATCAGTTATTTTGCTCCGCAAATAGCAAAACTCCTTTACTACTTTAAGTGTCTCATTTCCTAATCTAATTCCCTCACCATCACCCGATTTAATTCGACTACATTCCATTATCCTCGTTTTGCTTTTGTTGATGTTCATCTTATATCCTCCTTTCAAGACGCTATCTATTCCATTCAACTGCTCTTCCAAGTCCTTTGCTGTCTCTGACAGAATTACAATGTCATCGGCGAACCTCAAAGTTTTTATTTCTTCTCCATGGATTTTAATACCTACTCCGAATTTTTCTTTTGTTTCCTTCACTGCTTGCTCAATATACAGATTGAATAACATCGGGGAGAGGCTACAACCCTGTCTTACTCCCTTCCCAACAACTGCTTCCCTTTCATGTCCCTCGACTCTTATAACTGCCATCTTGTTTCTGTACAAATTGTAAATAGCCTTTCGCTCCCTGTATTTTACCCCTGCCACCTTTAGAATTTGAAAGAGAGTATTCCAGTCAACATTGTCAAAAACTTTCTCTAAATCTACAAATGCTACAAACGTAGGTTTGCCTTTCCTTAATCTTTCTTCTAAGATAAGTCGTAAGGTCAGTATTGCCTCACGTGTTCCAGTATTTCTACGGAATCCGAACTGATCTTCCCCGAGTTCGGCTTCTACTAGATTTTCCATTCGTCTGTAAGGAATTCGTGTTAGTATTTTGCAGCTGTGGCTTATTAAACTGATTGTTCGGTAATTTTCACATCTGTCAACACCTGCTTTCTTTGGGATTGGAATTATTATATTCTTCTTGAAGTCTGAGGGTATTTCACCTGTTTCATACATCTTGCTCACCAGATGGTAGAGTTTTGTCAGGACTGGCTCCCCCAAGGCCGTCAGTAGTTCCAATGGAATGTTGTCTACTCCCGGGGCCTTGCTTCGACTTAGGTCTTTCAGTGCTCTGTCAAACTCTTCACGCAGTATCGTATCTCCCATTTCATCTTCATCTACATCCTCTTCCATTTCCATAATATTGTCCTCAAGTACATCGCCCTTGTATACACCCTCTATATACTGCTTCCACCTTTCTGCTTTCCCTTCTTTGCTTAGAACTGGGTTTCCGTCTGAGCTCTTGATATTCATACAAGAGGTTCTTTTTTCTCCAAAGGTCCCTTTATATTTCCTGTAGGAAGTGTCTATCTTACCCCTAGTGAGATAAGCCTCTACATCCTTACATTTGTCCTCTAGCCATCCCTGCTTAGCCATTTTGCACTTCCTGTCGATCTCATTTTCGAGACGTTTGTATTCCTTTTTGCCTTCTTCATTTACTGCATTTTTATATTTTCTCCTTTCATCAATTACATTCAATATTTCTTCTGTTACCCAAGGATTTCTACTAGCCCTCGTCTTTTTACCTACTTGATCCTCTGCTGCTTTCACTACTTCATACCTCAAAGCTACCCATTCTTCTTCTACTGTATTTCTTTCCCCAATTCCTGTCAATTGTTCCGTTATGCTGTCCCTGGAATAACATTATCATGGCTATATCTCCCAAGGATCTCAATAATCATGAGGGAATTTCGTCTACTCCAGATGCCTTGTTTCGGCCTAGTTGTTACAGTGCTCTGTCAAGTTATTTTCGCAGTATCATATTGATTTGCTTTCCTCCGTATAGCCCTTCTATATATAATTTTCAGCATTCGGCTGGACTACTGGCTCCTCAACGAAGCTTTTGATACTCACACAAAAGTTTCTCTAATTTTCCTATAAGCAGCGTCGATATTTCTCATAATCACACATGCTCGTACAACTTTGCATTCCTCCTCTTCTACTCATTCCTGTTTCGTCAAAGTGATCTTCTAGCACACTCATTAGTTTGTTGCCTCATTAATTTCTGTATTTTTATTTCTCCTTTCACCAGTTAAACTTAGTAAATCCTCTGTTATCAAACAATTTTGACTGGGCTTTGTCTTTTTGCTGCCTTCATTACACCATCCCTCGAAGCTATTAGTTCGTCTTCCACTGTATTCGGTTCCATGGTTTCACTCATACGCTCCCTAATGCTCCATTTCAAACATTCAGCGCTCTAATTCTTGAAATTTATCCAGGTCCCATCTCTTTAATTTACTACCTTTCTACCAATTCTTCGGTTTTAATCCGCAGTTCATACCCAATAAATTATGGTTTGAGTTTGCACATGCCCCTGAAAATATTTTGGTGTTAAGTCTGTTTTCAAAATCTCTATCTTGCCATTATATAATTTCTGAAACCTAGCAGGGCTTCCAGATCTCTTACATGTTTACAGTCTTCTTTCATGATTATTAAACCAAAAGTTAACAGTGATTAACTAATGCTCTGTGCTTAATCCTACCAGGTGGCTTCCCCTTTCATTCCTGTCTTCCAATCCATGTTCTCCCACTATTTTTCCTTCTCTTCTTTTTCCTGTTACCGATTGCCAGTATTTACATCCACATATATATTGCACACACCGCTGTGAAGCGCTTGGAGGAGCGTACGTCCTATTGAATTAGGGGTTTTTCCAGTTTCATTCACGTGCGGAGCGTGGGAAGAATGAATGTTTAAACGCCTCTGTGAGTGCTATAATTAATCTAATCTCGTCCTCACGATTACTACAGGGTTGTAGTGTACACCTAGAATCTTTACTTAAAGCCAGTTTTTGAAACTTTGTAAGCAGGCTTTCTCGGGATAGTTTACCTCTACCTTCAAAAGACTGCCACTTCAATTTGGTCAGTACCTCTTTGACACTCTCCTTTGTGCTGCCATTCTCTGTACACGTTCAATATCCCTAGTAAGTCTTGTTTGGAACGCGTCCCACATACTTGAGCAATATTCTGGGATGTGTCGCACGAGTGATTTGTAAGCAATTTCCTTTGTAGACCCACTGCATTTCTCTAGGATTCTGTTAACGACCCGATCTCTGCCGCATGCTTTACGTACGACCGAAGTTTTCTCGTTTTATGAAGTGCACAATTTCACGTTTCTGAACTTTTAAGGCAAGTTGCCGATCATTGCACCATTTTGAAATCTTAACGTATCTCACTAAATACCTGTGCAGTCTCTCTCAGACAATACCTCATTAAACAGTAGATAACTGCAACGTCTGCGAGAAGCCTGAGGGTACTGGGGTTGTCAGCACGGTCATTATCATACAATAAGAACAGCAAGCGGCAAAACACACTTCCCTGGGACACACCTAAAGTTACTTCTTCATCTGACTATGAATCTCCGTCCAAGATAACATGCTATATCCCCTCCACCAATAAATCCTTAATCCAGTCACAAAGCTTTCTTGGTACCCCAGATGATAGTACTTTTAATAATATGTGCAGATGAGGCATCGGGTGAAATACGTTTTGCAAATCAATAAATAATGCGTATACCTGACTGCCTTGACCCATGGCTTGAGTATGTCATGTGAGAAAAATGTGAGTGACGTTTCACGTGATCAATGGTTTCGGGATCCATGATGGTTGTCATGGATGAGGTCTTTCTCTTCGTGATATCTCATTTCGTTTGAGCGCATAATATATCCTATGAGTACTACCCTTCTTGTGACTGGGCACAGTCTTTCGTTAGGCGGATCTACGATAGATTATATGCAAATGAGGGGCTAACTCAGCTGCAAATTCAATATAGAGCTTTGTTCAGTTTTAACGACTTCAGCTGTTTCTCAACGCTACTGACACTAATATCTATTTGACTTTTTTTTTCAGTGGAACGAGAATCAAATTGCGGGAATAATCCTGGGTTTTCCTTGTAGATGAACATTTGAAAACAGAGTTACGTGTTTATGCTTTTGCTTTGCTAGTCTCAGTTTCACTTCCTGTCTCATCTTCGTGTGCCTTTAAATACGATCCGAATTTCTTCGGGTTTTGTAAAAGACCTTTCGACAATCATTCAAATGACAGAGCAGAATAATCAGTTGTCCTTTTCTTTCAAGTTTTATTAGGCAAGTCTAGATCCCAGCTAGCCATTATCAATGCTCTATTTCATGGTATCAATGCATGTCCTAACACATCAGTCCCCTGTTGTTCGGGCTTCTGTCACAGCGTTCAAGACAATATTCTGCTACGGTGGTCACTGAACTTTTCACGCGTTGCTGCCTTGAAAACGAAAGGCATTTCTTTGAGCTTCTCTCTATCTATAGCTCTATGTTTTATGTTACTTCTATTACGCAGCAGTCTCTGATTCTTTAGAAGTTTCTTAACAATGACTGTATATTCATAAAAGTCCCTCACACCGTGAACTGTTGTACTGGGTACCTGTCTGTCCAGAGCATGGTGAACTAGTCTTTTAAACTTTAGCCATAATCCCTCTCCAAGCTCCTGCTTCAAGCACGTCACACATAATTACGTTGTCATCTCCCTCTACTATCTGAATAATTTCTTATTTTTGTCACACTTTTTTCCATATTTTAATCATCTGCGCCTCTAGCAGGTACACACGGTGTAATGGGTGTAAGTGCAGATATTTTTATATTTGGTACCTTAATATATGTTATCTGTGTCGAATAGCCTTCCTACAAGCATGTCACAAACTTTACGACCTCACTTTTTTCTGCATGGCCTAACTGCACCACTAAGTGGACTAATCCTGTCAGTATAGACTAATCGATTGCGTCCGCTCTCCATACTTCAACACTTGACCTGTTGCCCAGGGGAAAATAAGCATTAATGTCTTAGTCTTACCACATTTACTTGGGGATGCTAATCAACCTCAAAAAATACGAGTCGTAACAGCTACTAGGGCTATCTGGAAAGTAAGGTCCAGTCGGTCGAGCGCGAAATGAAAGCCATAGTGAATAATCCGACGAAAATTTGCACAGATATGTCGGACAGTGTCTCTAGTATACCCTTCAACCGCGTCCTGCCACTCGTTTCACTTCTGAGCACACGTAAAGATGAATAGAAAATAGAGTTCCCAACCAAATATGGGTGTCTGCCGTAAGATTCCATGCAGCCCACATAACGTAATTGTCATGCATTCCCTTCTTCATAACAATTCCCGGCAGCACACAGCAGGATCAATGAAGACGCTCCTACAGCGTTTTCGATGGGAAGTGCTTCATCATCTACCATAAAGCGCACACTTGGCTCCCTCTGATCTTCATATCTGCTCACATGAACTGCTGGCTATGAAGACAACGTTTTGGCATAGACAACGAGCCGCAGACCAGCGAAGAGAGTTGGCGTAAAGCACAGGCGTTTGCCTTCTATGATGAGGTTATTGGAAAGTTGGTACAACGCTACGACAAATCTCTAAGTCGGAGAGACGACTATGTACAGAAATAGCTGGAAGGTGTTGCTAACTGTTGCTAGTAAAACATTTCTGATTTTCACAATGGTTTCCATTTTGCGACCGATCAAACATTACTTCCCGAACAGAACTTGTATAGTTATCAGCCTGCAGTTGAAGTAAAGACTGATGTAATGTTATTCAGAACGCCTTTCCCAGTCACCAACAGAAATATCTGCAGTTATACCTGTTACAACGTGTACAAATTTTGCACTACTGTGGAGGTATTGGCTTTGTGATTATCTTGGCTATGATAGTGCACTTATCCTACTGTTCATGTTATCTCACCCACTTTCCTATTTTATTATTCATTATTAGACCTACTCCTGCATTACCCCTATTTGGTTTTCTGTTGATAATCCCGTACTATTGTAACTAGCATTTCTGTTCTTCCTGCCATCGTACTTCACTAATTTCCGCTATATCCTGCTTAAACCCAAAATTTCTCGTTTTATATTCCTTAGTTTACCTACCCAATCAAGGAATCTAACATTCCAAATCCCTACAAGTAAATACTCTATTAATTTTTCCTGACGACAACATTGTCCTGATTAGTCCCCACCTGGATATCCAAATGACGGACTATTTTTTTTCTGGAGTGTTTTACCCAATGACACCCCATTATCTATAACCACGTGGGCAGCAGCATGTTTTATCTGGAAACTGAGTATAATGACTATAGTTTCCGTTTGCTTTGAACCATTCTGCCTACCAACACAGCAAGGCTGTATTCTTTAATGTCACAAGTCGACATTAGTCCGTCATCCAGACTGTTGGCGCTGCAACAATTGAAAAGGCTGAGCCCCTGTTCAGGAATCATATTTTAGCCTGACCTCCCTATAGAAAGCGCACGAATGTGCTTTCACCTACTGTTCAACTGATCACTGAGGCACTGAAGCCACCTCACCCTGGCAAGGTCCGTGGATCGTGGCAGTCTAGAGTTGGTACATATTTTGTTGAAATTTACCCTTAGCAAAACCAGTTCACATAACACACCGAACTATGCCATTCGTTCCATTCGTTCTGATACCATACAAGATAACTACTTAAATGAACAGTACGAAAGTCGTCCTGCCACTCTACTCATACGAAGACACCAAAATTGTCGATACCTACTCATATCGATACTTCTTAATTTTTAATGCAAATGAAGGAATTCTGCGTGTATCTCGCACTTGTATTTTACTTGACTGTTTATATTAGAATCACACAAAACACATTAAATACCTTTATTTCTTCATTAATGGTAATAGTAAAACAAAAAATCGCTTTTTAGGAAGTTTCCCAGAAAGAGCAATTGCAGTAAACATTTAGGAAACAACTTATTTCTACAGTTGCAACGCCCTTATCGCAGTGGATACGCCAGTTCCCGTCACATCACCGAAATTAAGCTTTGTCGGACGTAGCCGGCAGCTGGGTGGGTGACCATCCGGGTCGCCTTACGCTTTTGCTATTTCTCGGGGTGCACTCAGCCTCCTGATGCCAATTGAGGAGCTGCTCGACCAAATAGTAGCGGCTCCGGTCAAAGAAAACCACCATAACGACCAGGAGAGAGGTGTGCTTACCACACGCACCTCATATCCGCATCCTTATCTGAGGATGACACGGCGGTCTCATGGTCCCGATGGGCCGCTTGTGCGCTAAAGACGGATTGAGTGCTATTTCTACAGTGTTGTAGAGATGGAAACATCGAACCGATTTACAGCTTTAATAAAGTTCTTCGAACATGTCACAAAAGAAGTGTCTGGACATAAGTGTCCTGCAATATCCAAAATTACACCATTGATCAACTGTTTGTCAACAGAACTTAATACTATAGCGCCAATCTCACATATTGTCAAAGAATGCAAGGACGTTTTATTGAATGACCTGAAGAAAAGTTATGGACTAAACGAATTAAATGACCATACAGATATTGCTACTCTGTTGGTTACAAGGCTTGAAAACCTGCGTTTTCAACATCCAGTAGCATGCGGACGATCCATACAGCAGTATGGTTTACGAGCAACAAAGAAGCACAAGTGAGTCGGAGAAAGGTGTTGTTTCGTTTACTGTACCACAAGAATTAGAATTGTATTTTGCAACTGGTTGCCTGTTATTTCCAGTCCACTAAAGCTCTTGCAGGCAGGGGTCCTGTAGCGCATAATTTTAAAATTTAAGCCTGCCTAGGTTTCCAATGCTGCATCTAAATATAACGTTAAGGTGAAAATTGTAAAAGCAAGCATGGTCATCGATTTTAACAGTGTTTAAAACTGTACATAGGACCGTAATATAAGGGATGTTCAAAAATAAACTAGCTGGAGTCTGGAATGCGTAAACCGGTGACAGGAGGGTAATATCGTGGCGTGTGTAACGAGGTGTGGTTCCGAGCAGAGCGTGGAAGTTCACAACCCGGCGCTAGAGTGCACGCATGCACGTCACGTGACTATACAGAGCTAGCACCAGCATGCATCAATTGTCCAACGCTGCCAGGCGCATTGCAAACAGTGACATGCAGGCGTCAAAAGAAGAGCAAAGAGGTGTAGTTCGTTTTCTGACAGCGGAAGGAGTAGGAGGAACGGACATTCATCGATGAATGTCACAAGTGTACGGCGAACACTGCATGTCTGTTGCAAGGGTCAAAGCGAGGTACAAGCGCTTCAGGGAAGGATGGGTGTCGTTAGCCGATGATGCATGGTCTGGAGCACCACTCTGCATTACCGATGACATCGTCCTGCTGGTGGATGCACTCATTACCCAGGACCGCCGAGTGACGGTGAAAGCCATAGCCGCTGTGGTCGGATTGAGCATCGGAGGTGTTCACACCACCATGAAGGAACGACTACACATGCGCAAAGTGTGTTCCCAATGGGTGCCCCAGAGTCTTCAACCACACCTGGAAGCATATCGAATGGCCCCCACTATCTTGCTCATCTGCAGCGCATTGCTCGGGAAGGGAATGCGTTCCTGGTACGAGTGGTGGCTGGAAATGTCTTGGTGTCATCACTTCGAACCAGAATCAAAACGACAAAGTCTCCAGTTGAAGTATCCAGGGTCACCACCACCAAAAATAGCCAAGGCCATCCACACAAGTGTTGGAAAGGTTATGCTGACGTTCTTCTTTGACCAAGATGGCCCCCTTCTGATTCACTTCCTGTAGCATGTGACAACAGTGAATGCCCACCGTTACTCGCAAACCTTCGCCAAGTGATCAAATCAAAACAACCAGGCTATCTAACCCGTGGGGTCCTTCTGCTCCACGACAGTGCAAAGCCACATATGGCCAACACAGTAGTGGCACTCATGTAAAGCAATTCGGTCACCCTCCATACAATCCGGACCTCTCTCTCAGTGATTACGCCATTTTTTGTTCCCTTTAAAAGGCTCTGAGGGGCAAACGATTCACCTTGGACGACGACGTCCAGCTGTACGTGAGGAACTGGCTAACATTGCAACCCCGGGAATTTTATGAGACAGCCATTCATTGCCTTGTGTCACAGTGGGATAAGTGTCAACAGCCAGGGTCAATGCTTCTAACATACAGGTAGTGGTTTCTGTAATTATGCCTCCGAGTCGTTTCCTTTTTAACGCCCCTTATATGTGAAATCTTACATCAGTTCAAAACAGTGCAATAAAGTGTCATCCATTAAGAATAACTTGGTCCAGCATATCATATCTGATAGGACCGTAGAACTCCATGAGAAAAAAAGAGACAGTTTGAATACAGAATCATACTATTTATACTTTTTTCTAAACAAAGCATTTAAAGAACTATTCAGTCATGAAATCGATGTCGTCTGGGATGGTTTAAATGAATGGCCTTACAATCGTAACCTGAAATTACTGCTAGACATAAAAAGAAAATGTCAAAATTTAAAAGCAGGACTAGGGTTAACAACAGCATTACAATTTCTACATATACTAATACAAAGCATCATTTTTTTGGTAGGGTATTGAATAAGACCGAAATTATTTTCACTCAAGAGTAAAATGTAATTTTACGTAAAGGTTTCAAGTACGATGTTGTCTCAAGCTCAATGATTCGTCTGTTATTAACAGTTTTGTAATCGATTTTAAAATCGGTGTAAGCACGTTCTAATTTGACAAGGTCAAACAGGCGAAGATTGCACACGAGTGTAATAATTTTATTGACAAAGAAATTGCGTTAAAAGCTAACTTTTCTACCAAACAGCGGAAACTGATTAATAGCACGAATCACAAATCTAAAGAAAATGATGCTCTAATAACTAAATATGACAAAAGTAACCCTATTGTTATTCGACAAAGAACCATAGAGGTCGGGCACCCACAGCTAAAAAACTTTTACATAATGTAAAGGACAATCAAACAATTTAAAATCGGACATGGTAAAACAGTCTGTATTAAAAATGAATGAAAAATCCAAACCCGCAATACCTGTTTACTGTGTTTTCTCTGTACGATGGCCGGCTTCATACCGTGGAGGTATATCTTCAGGTCATATCTGCATACAGATTAAAACTACGTAAGTAAAAGTACTAGTAGTCAACATAACCTACCGAACAAAGTAGACAGTAAAGCAATGTACTCACAAAACTAATACTTCATCTGTTATCGCCTATGCAAAAAAATATACGGATAAAACTGCAAAGTCTTTTGAGGAAAACGACATCGTTGAGGTCACCACAGAGCCTATCATTAACCTGCAAAAACAAGTACGGCAATGTTTAGCTAACACTGATAGTTTGTTCGTAAAATTTCAAATGAAATGCCTCGTCAATATGAACCCGAAGCGTCCAGTTCTTAGAAGTCAGTTTAAGTTGCGTAAACAAAATAACCGATCCGTCCTTTAGCCAACGACGTAGGGAGAGCACGCCACAGTTAAGCTGGGCGGCTTCATTAGACGATCAAAGACTCGTTTGTTTTCGAAAGCAACTTTTCAGTTACAAATAGTGCTGACTAAATCAACAAAATAAAAGCAATAACATGCACAACGCACACTAGGTTGGTCTCATTTGACATAGTAAGTCTTTACACTAATTTATCTATTGATTTGACTCTCAGCATTATCGAGAAGAATTTATACAGTACAAAATGGTAACTGAGGTTCAAATCTCCGAGCTTGTTAATTTGTTACAGGTGGCACTTAAATACAGGGTGTGCATAAAGTCCGGGAACACTTTCAATTATTTACTACACAAGAACCAAACATTGTACAGATATCATACATGTCATTTTGAAGAGAAACCCTGAAAGTCTTTTTTTTTTTTCATGTATACCGCCACAGCGTAGTTTGGTAATTTGCCTATAGCCAGCGCTAGTCGCAATCATGGCGAGTTCAGGTGTGGAGCGTCGAAAACTGTACGGGCCATTCTTCTTCGCCGAGAGCACTGTCACTGGATATTCCTACTTGGCCATGTTGCAACAAAGACTGATGCCTCAGATGCGCAGACTCTCCATTCTTCTTTCAGCAGAATGGGACTGCCGCATCGATGGATCGGCCGTGCTACAGAAGAGGACAGCTGTTTCATGAAACGGCCTCCCCGATCACCAGGTCTCACTCCGTGTGGTTTTTTTCTGTGGGGATACATTAAAGATCTGATGTATGTATAGCCTCCACCACGTGATGTAGCAGAGCTCTGGGAGAGAATACGGGAAGCGACTGCCACTTTCTCTTCAAAATGCAATATGTATAATATCTGTACAATGTTTAGTTCTTGTACAATAAATAATTGAAAGTCTTCCCGGACTTTATGTACACCCTGTATAATTATTTCACGTTCAGTGATAAATTTTACGTATAATCATACGACCTAGCGGTGGGTATCCATCTTCCTGAAATCTTCATTAATTCTCTGGAAATTGCCTTCTTCAATTCTAACTCTGAATTACAAAGAAAAATACGTTTTAATGCTCGTTATGCAGATGATATAATTATTTCCTTTGACAGCAATGAACAAGAATTAGTACAGTTGTTCAGCACATTCCATAGTATTCACGAGAAAATATGCTTTATGAAAGAAATCCACAATGAAAACACGGAGGCAGTTTTGAAATGAGATCTACGAAAACTAGTATTTAGTTTTTCGATATCAGAAATAAAGAAATACGTGTTGCAGCATTTTTGGAAATTTAATTCTATGGGAATGAAATACTGGGTGACAGCTTTTTTAGAAAAATTATGAAAAATTATAGGGAGGGTGAGGAATGCACTTCATGTTCATTTTTGCAAGATATTCAGCAACAACATTGGCAATAAGCGGCCGCGCATTATCGTGGTGCAGCATCCAGCCTGCTTCACGGAAATGTGGTCTTTTGCGCCTGATATGGACCTGCAACGTTTTCAAGACATCCCTGGTATTGTCAGGTTACTGATGCGTGTGCAGGTACAACATCCTCATAAACCATTCCATGAATATCAAAGAATGAGATGACCACAACTTTCCCAGCAGAAGCAACCACTTTTGTTTTTTGGGGGGTTGGTGATGAAGGAGATTTCCACACTGAGCTTTGCTGTTCGCTCTTAGGATCAAAATGATGTAGCCAAGTTTCATCAGGAGTGACTACATTTGAAAGAAACTCCGGATCTTCCTCTAACATCAACTGCATGCAGATCTGCACGCGAATGTCGTTTTGTTCGGGAATCAACACTCTTGGAACCCATTGCGCACAAACACGTGTCATGTGTAATTTTTCTGTCACCAACATGTGGGTGGCACCCAGTCAAATATGTAGTATTTCATACAGTAATCTGAAGGTAATTCGTCGATCCTCTCTCACAATGACAGCAGCAGTGTTTATGTTTTCTTCCGTAAGAGCGGTAACTGGAGCAACGGGTCCACCTTCCTTTGAGATTGATTGTCTCCCCTCTTTAAACATTTTTAAACCACCTTCGAGCTGTGCTGTAGGGGAGAACAGACTCTCCATAGGCCTCCTGTAACATTGTATAGGCCTCAGATGAAGATTTGTTGAGACGAAATCAGATTTTCAAAGCCGCATATTGTTCCTCGCGTGTTACCTCCAATGCAGCGGTAGGCGATACTGAACATGTCTGACCATGCCTGCCTCTCACAGGCGGTAACCAGGAGTCCCAACAATGAAACTACTATGGCGTGTTTGTTGCACATTAAGCTAACAGAATATCATAAGATTAAATTTTAGCGAGAGAAATTATGACCATAAAAATTATGATCATTCTTTATTGAACAGCCCTGGTATACAAAGAGATACGACTGTAATGGCACACTCTTTATCCCCCTCCCCTCTCCCCTTTTCCCAAATTGGCGCCAGCTGCCAGAGGCTGCCTAAGGCTGGTGCCTCTACTCTTTAGCCAGCCGGCGCACGCCACTAGCTCTGTACGTAGCATACTTACCTCTGTAGGACCCGCTGCCACGTTTAATGTTTAAATTTCATACACAGAGGCGATTTTTTCCACCGTGTATGAGCTCTAGGGATTGATCGATGAGAGACTACGGAACAAAAAAGGTCTAATGAACTTATATCCGGAAATGCAAGGTTTCCATGCTAGAGACTATTTATTCAGTCATACTCTGTTACAGAGATGTGGTCTAATAGGCGCTGTTCCATGCAGCCACAGTTACGGTACGCATTGTTTCCTCCTAGAGGGTGGTACTGTTCCTCATACACCATGCCCTAGTGTCCTCTCCTGCGATAGTAATTGATAATGTTGCCGACTCACCTGGCAGTGAACGTGATAACAAAGGTGTCTACTATGGTTCTGTATTCGAATAGAGAGCTTTCCGACGTGGTGTTAACTTACGGAAAGGCAAATGGCAACGGACAGCGGGCGGCAAGGTTCTGCCAGATCTACCCCCATCAACAATAACCATAGCATTCAATGTTTGCGACAATGTTTCTTTGTTTTCTGAGAAAGGGTCTTTTCAGGAAGCAGGAAATTACGAAGGACTTACCCGAAACGTTCGGACACCAGACTTGGAGGAAAATGTGACTAACACTGTGGAAGGCGACCGCCGTGTCAGTATCAGGCAACTGGTCTGTCAGTGCAGGATAAGCCAGACGACTGCGTGGAACATTCTCCATGACAACCCTTATCACTTACAGCGCGCAGGGGATACTACTGACAGACTCTCCACATCGGGAACAGTTTTGTCACTGGTTTCTTCACCGGACGACCACCATCCCGGGATCTGTGTCATCCATCCTTTTCACAGATGAGGCTACCTTTACGTGGTATTTTCAACTTTCGTAACAGTCATCTGTAGAATAGTACGCAAAACCCCCACGGTATGGTGATAGCGAATCATCAGCATCGATGCAGCTGGAATGTGTGTGCCGGGATGATTGTCGCCCGTATTTTGGAACCAGTCTTCCTTCCACGTCGCCTAACAGTCCGGAACTATCGGTGTTTCTTGCAGGTGACTTTTCCTCCCCTTCTGGAAGAAGTGTCATTGATGACTCGAAGGATTATATGGCTGCTGCACACTGGCTTTCCTTGGCAACCATGTTCCTAAGGGGTCCGATTAGGCGCCTGACTTTGGAGCTCCCAACTCCCACCCTCTGTGAAGGCCCAGACCTTGCGGGCCGAGAAGCTTCCTCTGAAACAGGGCGGACGACTGTTTAGAGACATCGTCAGCCACAAATAAAGCCCGAAACCTGTTCGTCAAACGAACTGGGGAGGCCCTACGATCGGCCCCTCGGAAAGTTTTTCGCTGCCTGCCAGACTTTGGAATGATCTCCCACTCGACCATAGGTGAAGGTTCAACCTCAGTGAAGCAAGTACCTGGGGCGGCCACAGTAGTAGACCGATCGGAGGACACGTGGGACGTTCTCGACATCCCTCACTTCCCCGCGTCCGACCCCCCACCTTGATGACCCTTGGCAGCAGCCTCATGCTGTATGACGGAATCCAACGCAGCCTGGAACTGTGAGCGAAGGGTCGCCAACTCAGCTCGCATCTGTACACAGCAATCACAGTTCCTATCCATTACTGCAGTCGCTCCCGTTTGAAGCTCGTAAAAATATATAACAAACGAACGGTGTACTCGACTTATTAACAGCAGGAATTCGAAGTGCTCTCTTACTGACGGTCGAACTGACACTGAGCTACACTAACCAAAACAAACAAAAGCCTACACGATACGAGAGTCGATAGCAACGGCGGTACTGTACGCTACGCTCTTATTAAAATCAAAATAAAAGGTTGTGCTTAGTAAGCACTCGAACTATGATGGCGATTGCTGCACAAACACTTTCTCCACGTACACGTACACCATAATTACTCTACCACCGTGTTTACTGGGGTTACACTCGTCTGGTATGACACGTTCCCGAGGGGTGGGGGGGGGGGGGGGGGGAGCATTGGTGGCCGAACCGCACAATACCACTGGGTTCGGTGTGGGGCGGTGGTGGGGTGAGTGGACTGCTGTAGCATGTTGTGCGGTTGTGTACCACTGAGGGCTACGGTAGGGACGAAGCCTCTCCGTCGTTTCTAGGTCCCCATTTCCACACAATAAAATACAATACAAGCACTCGAACACGCAAGAAATTACGAAAATAGTCTAGTAACTACACAGGTATCTGTAAATAAATCGCTCCTGTTGGAAGCTCGTAAAAATATATAACAAACGAACGGTGTACTCGCCTTATTAGCAGCATAAACACGAGGTGCTCTGTCTCTGACGGTCTACCTGACAGATAATATGTGATTCTATGTGAGTATGCTTTCCTATATTTGTAAACATTTCCTGTAGTTTCGCTTATCGTAACGATACCACCTCTGTTCCACACACAATGTGGTAACATTTGTTAATGAGTACAAAACCTTCTGAAGAAGACAGTTTTAAAACTGTCGAAACCATGATCAACTTTTAATAAACCTGTATTTTGCAACAGTTTGGCTGTTATTTTTAATCCGCTTTTGGGAATATCATAAACAGCTTGCGCAAGGGCACAAAAAGAAAAAGGAAACACACCAAAGTGACGAAGTACCTCGTTTTTTGTGAAATCCTTTAATACCTCTAAGAAAACAACCGTATTGTAGAACGGGCAGACATGAAAGTCATTTTCCGTGTTAGTACAAATGTGGTCAACAATATCTTATAGCCGGCGTAACATCTTTACGTAGTGAGCGTTTATTTTCAGAAGCTGGTGCAACTATGACTGGGTATGAAACCGATTCGATACAACTAATTTTCCTCCAATACCGAGTAAGTACCGAAAGAATGGTTCGATTCTAAAAGTACTCAGTATCGTAGCAAAAGTATCGCGTTCTTTCTTGTATTTACTTGTATTGGAACATCCCTAAATGGGAGCCCCCTCTGTTCAAAATAGTTGGTATCTCTAATGCAGTTGCTTACGAGCACACATATTCCTTCAGTGGCAGAAGACTGTTGGGTGATTACCCATTACATCGTGGGGCGGCGGGTAAATAATCCAACTGGTCTTCACTATTTCTGTTTCATTGTTATGAAAAGACACTTAAATTGTCTTTTTCGTGCTCTACTTTTGCCGTTTACAAGAGCCTATTTTTTCTGTCAGCCAGAAAGCGATGGAGAACGTACTGACCATAATTTCCAGTCTTCAAGTCTACATTACTCTTTGTACTCACTGAAAGAAAATGTTCCTACTTGCTGTTTACTCAGTTGGGTCAGGAATAACGACTACAAATAAAAGCTTTGAATTCTGACTGATTGATATAGTCTTTAAAAGTTCACACGCAGAAAATATCACAATATTCGTGACAGTAAGAATAATTTCCCTGTCGGAAACAGCACTATCACCAGTTCAGAGGTGACCTCCACGGAAAGTTCCAGATAAAACGGTCTGTCACCCTGACAACTAATCACCAGAAGTTCATTGCTGGTCTTAAAAGTGGAAAATAATATCGCCACTTGCCACGCAGTTTTGTCAGCATTATGGGCCGCACGCAAACAGTTACTTCCATGAAATCCAAGCGATGTAGGATGGTGTTCATTTCTCGCGAGTTCACTTCCTACTTTTACCGAAAATGCCTTTGGTAGGTGCCCACACAGAACACCAATATAGTAGAAGTGCGTAGACCACGTTATTATACGGAAACACAGAACGACACCAGCGCTACTTGTGGCCTGGCTGTGAACTTCAATACGAAAAAATATGGCGCGAAAATCTCTTATGTTTATTTCTAAATACGTGAATTAGATGACAATATTTTTCATTTACTCTTTGAATGTGGGCCGCATAATGCAGTAATAAAGGTTTTTGAGATCTTGCAAAGTAATATATAAAAGAAATCTAAATCAAAAGCACACATTAACTACTCGTAGCTGCAGTTTACATTGCGAAAATTTTCGTAAATTACGACGTCACCTTTTGGCTGTGAAATTTTTTTGTAAAACTCAATATTGCGATTTTGGCCATGTGGCCGTTATCATGTGGAAATAAACGAGCTTTAGCACATATCAGACTACAAAATCATCTGACATTGCATGCATATATAAATGATTTTTACGTTTCCACATATCCTAAAGCACATTATGTCCACTCGCATGATCGAAAGTGGAATAGTAGGTTACACAAATAAATAACTACACAGCTAATGGATAACCAAGAGGTCATTTACAAAAAAATCTGTGTTACAAACCAAGGATGTACTGTAAAGTCTACAAAATCCGATTTATTATTTTTTCTGTTGATTGTTATTTATGGGTATTCAGTCATCTGAAATTGAACTTCTGCACAGTTCAAATAAATTTATGAAACACACAAAATGCTACTTTACATCAACTGAAAAACAAATTGGGAGCAGAGCAGGTAGACACTCCATGAATGTAGCCAAAATGTTTTTGCCAATGAGACATACAAAGAAAATTAACTGCAACACACAATTTTTTTTTCCTTTTTTCCCCAACTTGGCTGTTATTTTGGCAACACCCATCATGTTTAAATAATGAAAGAAGACACTGGTACAACATTTATTTTTAACATTTTTATTTATTTACTTCCTCTTTGAAAACACTGTTTGGTACACTACTGAAAATTAACACAAATTCCCCTTGACAGCACTTTATTCATTATACTTTTAGAATCCAATCATCACATCTAGAAAGTGTTAAGTTATGTGCCTGCTGAATTACCAGATATTGTCATAACAAGTCAAAGGCATGATTTTGATACAAGAACATTTGTATATGTATAGGGAGCTTACTCTCATTGTACACATAATAAACAAAATACAAAGTCTTTTAACATGATTTGAACTTCTTTTTAAGTTGTTGCATACACAATTTCCTCTTGTCTGTAAATTTCTTTTCTTTCACATACTTGTATATTATAAATGGAATACTTGTCTTCAGAAGTCTCTCTTTAATGTCATGTTTATTACAAATTGTTGTATGAGACAGAACAAATGTTTTTTTTAATTATCATGTAGTTTTGTTGTGTGACCATGACTATTTAGATACTCATACAGCTGATAATGGAGTGCCCTTAGGAAAATCATGTCTCTTTCACTTGCATTTTTCAAATGAGAATGCTCCTCACTATTCTCTTTAAATGAGGTAAACAAATGATTTTCAGTCACAACAGAGGAGTAGAGACTGGTATTACATGTTTCACAATCATCTGGTACATCTATGGCTTTTAGTACATAGCCTGCTACATAGGCTAAGGATTGTTGATCTTCTACAGACTCGATGATACCATCTGAGTAAGAATAAATTTGCTCAGGTGTATCAGTGTCTTTCATCTCACATTCACTTAAATGTTCACTCCTACCACTAGCTGCCAAAAAGTGACACAAACTGCTCAAGGGAGTGTAATCATCATTTTCACAGTTACGTACACTCATGGCTTTGAAAGGCAAAGTCATATGATTGACAACACAAGTCTTCAGAGCTTGTACAAACTGAAAACAAGTTGGGTTTGTATTAGCAATACCATGTTGTCTTATACAACAAAAGAAATTTTCTAAAGCATCTTGATTGAACGCCTTTAAATTTAAGAACTTAAAGCCAACCACTTTCAAGGTCTTCCACAAGAAAATAATAGACTGTAATGTAATCTGCCAACCTTTTATGAAGCTAAACATATTAGTCTTGTTTCTTCCCGTTTTTAAATCTATTATTTGCCAGCTGCCTATTTCCCTCAATATGCTACACCACATTTCTAAATGTGGCGAATTTTCTGATAAAGCACATCTAAATTGTTTTCCATCCCTGGGATATTGCTCATTACTGTTGAGTGAATCAAAGAGATTATCTACCTTTTCCACAAACTCAGCTGTGTGTATAGCTTCAGATGGTAATGTGTGAGTAGAAACATATGTTTCAATTGCAGGTGCAACAGTATGGCTCATTTGTGCAGCAGCAACTTTTACCTTCATTTTAACATGGGAATCAGAAAAGTTAAAGTGTTGTGCTTTTAATTTGGGCAGAGTTTTGGACCATTTTTTTTTATCCAAAAAGAACACTGTACAGATGTACTCAAACTTTGCTGCTTACTGATGTACTCAAACTTTGCTGCTTTGTGAGGTTCAAATTGAATTTTGCTATCTATCAAAGCATTTCTAGTGTTTTTGAGCAGATGTGGTACATCATAAATGGTAACAATTGGTTGATTATTGACGACAAAATGAAATATACTGGGCTTCAACAAATTTGCTTCACACAGTTGCTTAAGGGCCTTTTGGTTTGTTGCATTCTGGTCACATACAGTACAAACCACTTTGAACCCAATATTCTGTAGTTCACTTATGATGTGAACAATGAGTGATTTCAAATGGGTGTAGTGGAAAGTGGTTGCAGTAAAGTAATATGCTGGAACTTGTTTCCAAGTTCTGTGAATGCCTTTCAGCATAAAAACTAATGCTTGACTAGCAGCTACAGGTGAACGTCCTAAATGACCCAAGTCCTGATACCCATAGATTAGCTGTTTGTGTGCATCATAGTACATACCATCATCCAGAGACATTTCATCAAAAAGTAGAGCACAATACTTGTCATTTTCGTGCATATTACTTACTTCCCTTGCTAAAAAGTTTAATAAAGCTGGATTAAGTCCTGTATCAAATGGTATGTGGGAAAGCACTCCCTTGAGCAGCCTGACAGATGGAAGGGAGAAGTATGTGGCCAAATATCTGTACAACCGGTGACTACGCTTATAGATAGATAAAGCAAATGCCTTATCTTGTATAGACCACCGTACTGCTGTGGGCTGCATATTGGCATTTCTTAACTGACTATTAATAAAAGTTTTAGTCACATCATTCAACTCTTCTTCAATTAACTGGAATTTCCTGTCATCATACAACTCTTTTAGAATTTTCAATTTATTCCTCTCATTCTGTAGCTGTTTTTTCAATTTACACACTCTGGAAACTGTAATTCTATGCAATTTATACATTTTGTGTTTTCTTGGAGTTAAATCACGTTTAGAAACGCCAGATCCCATTACACCTGCACTACTTTCAACGTCATAATCAGGTGAGGATAAAAAGCTGTACTCACCATCATCTATGCTCTGTAAAGGGGGACTGCTTCGTTGTATTACCGTAGATTTTGCATTGTGACCTGTCTCGTGCACACTTATATTTGCACCCGATGTGGTGAAACCACCACCACCACCGGTGTAACACAGATGGGTGAGGCGAGGATGATACAACACCAATTTCATGTGCTTTGGTATAACACCACGATTTAGCCTGTGTCTAGTAAAGTTCACAAAATCTGCTTCATAAAAATGATCCTCACACACATAATAATAACTACAGTTGACACCTTCATCTATATTACAGATCAATTTCCACTTCTTTAATGTCTCACTTTTTGATGCAGCTGGAAATTTATAGAAATGTTTATTCTTGTGTTTGGAATTTATTTTTACATAATAACTACTCCTGCATCCAGGAAACTTGCACGAGTATTTCAATTTCAATCTCAAACTGGATTCTTCTCTTCCTGTATGATCCATCCTCATGTGTCTGAAATGTTATTCAAACCAAAAATTAGGAACGAGAAAAAGATCAGGTATGGTTTACATTGATTAATGTTAAAGAAAACTCAATGTGAAATTAATTTCACTATCAAAAATCATATTAGCTTATGTCTAAATGCAGCTATCCTGTACTGAAGTATTGATAACTGCTATCATGGCTTGTAATCTGATGTGTTATTGCTACAAAATAGTGAAAAAACGAAACAAATTCTCATTTCTACTACGGATATGCACATCACTCTATATATAACTGCGTGAGCGTAGCTGCACTATATTCTATACTCAACACTACTTAGTTAAACAGTGCTAAACAGTGCTATCAGGCGGTAGAAACACTGCTTATTGTACCATTTCAGTATATTTCAGCATCTAGATACCATGGTAGATACCAAATTCAACTGTACATTATTAGTAACAGTTGCAGCTGTCTATCTGTATTACATTGTGTTGAGCATTAAAGTGCGAGAAGATTTCTACTGCATTGGATATTGCCACAATAATACGTGTAAATGTTCAACTGCTTGAAGGACCTGCTTTGTGTGACTTCGAAACAAATGTCTTATTATGCGAGAACACAACCTTTGTCGATACAACAGCAACAAATACTTTTTACCTGGATAGAGTGTTATGTACTGTACAGAATATTTACTGTCGAAAACGGGAAATAGAACACACTCAAGGCATTACGAATCAATTGTAACACGTCCAATATTTGCTATGTAGTAAACGGCACAATAAATGATACTTATTATGTCACTAAGAGTACTTAGTGGCAAAAAGGAAGACGAATCAAAGCCAGAATTATATTCCATTACAGGATTCGGAAAGTTGAATACAAACTATGTCAAAAGCTGCTAGCATGGGATTCTCTATTAAATACAAGGAAACATTAACAGAAATAGGAAATATACTTACCCTTTAAGTAAACTGAGCAACGGAAATTGTATTTCTTTGCAGGAACAAATATACAAGAGTCCACAGAACGTAATGTGATGATACAACCTCGTGTTTTATATGAAACAAAAGTAAAAAAGTAAATACTGAATCATCACACCATCAAATATTACGAATGCATCCAAAAATTAAGCAGAATAATAGCAACATACTTACACTGCAATATAAACGAAAAATCACGATCACGTTGCCACGATACCAAAACAATTATGGAAGACTACGTCATCCAATAGGAACACGAGATTATAAATTGCTAAACTTGCAGCGCTCCAAGTGGCCTTGGACCAAACCAACGTCGTGTTACCGGAAATCCCTATATGAGTTTCACCCCCCTGGGTACCCAGCTCTGACACCATCCGAGGCTCAGCGTATGCTGGCGTTTGACTGACGCGCACGGGTTGATAACTCCGTGCGAAGTGTCTCCCTCACTGCCCGTCTGGCCGTTATTTATATACGGGCGCAGCGGACCGCCGAATGGAACATCAGCTGTCAACCGCTCTAGACGCAGGTAGCATCATCTAAATGCCCCCTTTCTCGGACACGTATTAATTAATGTCTCTGTCGTTAAATAATTTACAATCTTCTTAATTTTTATGTGAGTTAAGTTGGCTTAGCTACTGAAAAAGTCTTAGCTCGACTGCATTTAAACTCACAATATTGCGCATGGTTGTCGACATTTGGAAGTTTGGGTGTGGCCGTGAGTCGTGCACGGTTAGTCACATGGTAAGGCGACCGCTCGCGATAAGCGGGAAATCCGGGTTCGAGTCCCGATCCGGTACAAGTTTTCACTGTCGTCATTCCATTCTACAGCTGATGGTTGTCCTTATTCGCAGTTCATTTCATGCATTTAAACTTTGTGGGCGGGAATTTTAAGAACAGAACTGGCTCTTAAGATTCCTTGTAATGATTGTTATTTACAATAAAGTCTCGAAACTTGGTACAGCTGTTTTAATTAATGAATGTAATCAAGTGCTGTAATTAGAACTTTCTGTTAACAAATACATATCATACTTAATCTATTATGAATAAGGACATTTTCGCCCCAAATTTGGTTTTTGGTAGATAACTTGAAAACTAATAGACATAGCTCATAGGTGTTACAGATATAAGGTTTTTAGATGAAACTGAGGCTGTGTACGAATTTTCGTCTTTCTCAGTCCATTATTTAGCGCCATCGAGTTTTCGTAAAAACGCCGAGTTCGACCGAAACATTGCCCTGATCAAATTGAGACCTGTAATTTTTGACTGTGATATATGTTTTGCGCATTCTGAATAACTTTTAGCTTTCTAGCTTAATTATTTACTCTTAAAGTAATATATTTAATAAAACGTATTGACATGATGATTCCGAGACTTCATAATGTTAGCATTAATATGCTGAAGCATACACTGACAAATTTTGCAAAAATTGTTTTAATTTTTAATTTCACTCTTAGATTATGGTAGAATCCTTTGTATGCTAAGCACAGGCGCGTTATGATGACGTGGCGCCGGTAGTAGTGACCTGGGGTAATTCCCGGCACACTCTCTCGCCCCTGTACTTTTTACAATGTTACAGCGCTTGTTTCGCCTCAACATGTACGTAACAAGGAATCGCTGTTATTATTTTCGTTTACGATTTTTGTTTTTTTTTTACAGAAAAGACTGTCTTTACTGACGATCCTCGCAAAACAACATTCCTCTATCGACGAAGTGATCCACGAGCTCGTCGACGCCTGCATCGGAAGATACTCCCAGGTACGTCAAGAGAGGGGCTGAGCCGGCAACCGGTCGTAAAGGTGTAGCTAGCGATTACTGCCTTCTTCAAGGTAGCGTCCCACCACATACATCGTGCCTTGCTTTTCCTTTCTATTGTGGGCACCAGAGAGGCAGCAGCGCGCACTGAAAATGCCCATTATCCAGCCGAGCTTCGATCGTGCGACCCTTTCGTATCCAAGCACGCGCTTTACCACTAGATCACCGCATCAGATACGTATATAGATAGTTCATCTATAGATTTCGATGAGTGAGTTTGCGAGTGTCAAAATACGTGATATGAACGATCATAACTTTGATTACAATGACTTACGAGGGTTTCCCAGAAAGTCAATGCATTTTTTTCGTCAACAATTCTTTACTGAACATAATGAGAATTACATACACGAAATAGTGGTGTTTTATCTACACACCCCACTTTTCCACGTAATCTCCATCCCGTTGTATGGCCTTCCTCGAGCGCGAAACAAGGACGTTTATGTCCTGTCGGAACCAATCCTTGTCCTGGTAGCGGAGCCAGTGCTCCACTGTGTGAATCACCTCCTCATCGTCCTCAAAATGTCTTCCACTAATGGCCGGCCGGAGTGGTCGAGCGGTTCTAGGCGCTACAGTCTGGAATCACGCGACCGCTACGATCGCAGGTTTCGAATCCTGCCTCGGGCATGGATGTGTGTGATGTCCTTAGGTTAGTTAGGTTTAAGTAGTTCTAAGTTCTAGGGGACTGAGGACCTCAGAAGTTAAGTCCCATAGTGCTCAGAGCCATTTGAACCATTTCTTCCACTAATGGCATCCTTTAATGGTTCAAACAAGTGACAACATCAGCTCGCTGCATCATGTCAGGTGTGACAACTGTGGATGGTCTCCCCGACCGCTGCAAATCGTGGAGCTCCGCCGAACCGCCTTCTGATGACATCACCCTCCGTGCCCTGGGACTGACTGTACTTCTGTCGACAGCAGATGATCCGTAGACTTCGCACAAGCGTTTGTGAATATGCTACACATTTTTCTTTCTATGCAGCGAGAAACTGAATGACGGTATTTTGCTTGTAACGTACATGACCTACAGATGCCATTCTGAAACTGTCCTGCAGCTATGCTATCTGTCAGAAGTGACGGAAACTTGGCGCGCCCCCTCAGGAGACTTCAAATAATACGTATGTAACGTTTTACATTCGTATTACCATTTTCGGCTGAGAAAAAAATGCGCTGCATTGCTCTCTGGGAAACCCTCGTAGAAGCTTGCACTTCTTACACCCCCAAGGAGACGCAGACGTCAACATTTAACATAAACTTCAACTTGGCAGCTCTTTCTGTTGCTGAGAAAATGGTGTCTTAAGAGACGGACGGATAGACGAGACCAACAGAAAATGACAAAAAAAATTTCAAGTGATGTAATTAAAAATTAACTATTCCCCGATTGATATATTGGAATATGGTTCTAGTGCTAATTGCTGTCAAAGGTACTGGAATTTCAAAGCATCTACAGTCGCATAGGAACACGAAACAGTACGAGAGAAACACAATTTCTGGAAGGAGATCCTGACGTTGATGCGGTGATCCTACTTCCGTCCTCTACCACCCACTGCCACTCCCACTACCTCCCCCCCCCCCCCTTACCCCATCCATACCTCCTTCATACCTCTCTACGGCTCCACTTCTGAATTACTTCAAGATGCCAGATCCTCACTTCTCTCTTTAGGCCTTGAACCTCCTGGATTTGAATCCTGCAGTGTGTAATATCGGTCAATTATTGTGTTTTTTAACTGAACTTTTCTGCCAAGAAATGGATAAATCGAGGACAGAGTGAAAATGGAATAAAGGAGAACTGAAGCGTTTGAAACTTTTTGCTACAGAACAATGTTGAAAATTAGATAGACTCATAAGATAAGGCTTGAGGTTCTCCGCAAAATCGGCGAAGAAGGGAACGTATGGAAAACAGTGCCAAGAAGGACAGACAGGATAACAAGATATATGAGGGAATAAAATCCATATTACGAGAGGGAGCTGTAAAGGGTAAATACTGTATGAGAAGATAGAGATTGGAATACGTCCAACAAATAATTGAGATAGTAAGCTGCAAGTGTTACCTCTGGAATGAAGAGCTTAGCGCGGGATAGAAATTCGTGGCGGGCCGCATCAAACCAGTCGGTAGCCAGATGACTCAGAAAATAAATAAATAAAAAGTTAAAAAAACGACTCTTATGGAGGCACAAGTTTTCTTCCAGGTGTCGTCAGTGTAGTGTTCCCATATGAAATGGCGATCAAGTGTGATCCCTTGATACCTCACGGTCGTAACATGAAATAAATAAATAAAATTGCGCATGCTCTCACACGCAATACTTCACCGTAGTCGTGTGTGCTGAGGTCATACTTGGATCATTCCAGCGACCGGCTGAGAATGTTGGGAAGTCCTGACTTGTTTATGGTGTTCCAATGAAGCTCACAGCTTGCAGCATTGTCATCAGAGCTGATCATGGATCACTGGTTCTGAGTCGAGCGGAAGGATTGAACCAGAGACTTGGAAGGTTCTGTGACCACCCAGTCTACGACTTCCTGTACTTGCACCATAGAGTTGACAACTGTAGGGTCCCTCCCAGAATGGTTCAAGTGTTAGGCGAATCGCCATCTGATCCCGATAACGATAGCTGCAGAGGACGCGAAAGAGTCAGTATACGATCCAAATAATTGACCCGAATAAGCAAGAGTATTGAAATCCTAGAATTAACTGCCGAAGCATTCGTAACAAAATGACAGAGTACGAAGCGCTCCCAAAAAGAGTGGAACTCACGTAATATTAGATACAGAAAGCTACTTAAAGCCCAAATTTGTTAGCAGTGAGATTCGTGAGGAAAACTTAAGTATATATTGAAAGGGTAGGCTACTGATAAATGGAGGTGGTGTATTTGTCGCAGTAGATAAGGAAGACAAATTCCTCAAGACATAAATTGAAACTGCATGCGAGACTGTATGGGCAAGACCCAGTATCAGGCAAAACTTATTATCGGATCCTTCTATCGACCAACAAAATAATCTCCACATGTAACCGCAAACTTAGTTCACTAGTGCGTAAGTTCTCCAATTACACTGTGCTCATTGGAGGATACTTTAATCATTCAACAATCAATTGAGAAAATTGCAGCTATATAATTGGTATACGTGACAAGACGTCCTGCGAAACATTACTCAAAGCTTTCTATGAGAACTGCATAGAAAAGATTGTCCGAAATCCTACTCATGATGTAAATATGGTTCAAATGGCTCTGAGCACTATAGGACTTAACATCTGAGGTCATCAGTCCCCTAGAACTTAGAATTACTTAAACCTGACTAACCTAAGGACATCACACACATCCATGCCCGAGGCAGGATTCGAACCTGCAACCGTAGCAGTGCCTAGAACCGCTCGGCCACCCCGACCGGCGGTGGAAGTATAATGGGTCTTATAGCAACAAATAGATATCACTTCTTTGAGGATGTATACACAGAAACTAATATCAATGGTGTAACCTCCCCACAAAAATTTCAAATGCAATATTTAATAGAAATGGAGCCAAAGAAGCAATATCATCCCCACAGAAATATTTAAATACAAAATATAATAATAAATGGGACCCAAGAATAACCTCCCTGCAATCAAATGTACTGACAAAGGCAACAAAATGTGAAATTCGCAATCTGACTCTGGTGTAAGCTCCCACAAAAAAAAATGAAAGTCAATTCAGTGATAAAACAATCTCAGTAATAATGATAATTCAACTAAACCGAAATATCGGTCTTTGGCCCTGTGCAAAAATCAGAATTAAATTCTTACCTCATTGTAACTGCTAGTCAAATTTCTGCTCTTATTCTTGCGCACGGCTTGGAGGAACTGCATTGCAAATAATAATATTCCTTTTTTTTGTGATTTAACTGAAAACTGAAACTTTTCTTTAAGGGAAGTGGAACGAAATTGTTACTTCAATTAAATAAAATCTTTTGTAAAATTGCTTTTGAAATCAAAATTATTATTGGGGGCACTTGTTGGAAATTAATTACAATAAATAAACTTTACATTATCCGATGGTTATCTTAATTAACAGTATACCTCATTCAGCATCTTGACCAGTGTTGCCGACAGACTACATCACACAACCGCACTGGGCTGCTACCACTGACCGACCGCTCTGCATGACGACCACCAGCGTACCGCTCGCAACTGTACTGCACGACTACTACTCACAGACTGCTCGTAACACTCGCGCGGTCAAGCGCATACTAACCACGATAATAGGCTCTCTGGTCAAAGATTTTAACGTGCCTCACCTTCGCTGCTATGTTACATACGTGTTTCATAACCCTCCACTGGGGGGGGGCAAAAATTTGGCAGCGATGGTGAGTCATTTGGACTTGCCATCGCAAGAAATTTTTTACAATTCAAATTTAGTACATAAATTAAATGTTGTGCACACGCACCGAGTACAAAATATATCAGACAAAGACAAAATGTGAGTACAAAACATAGTAGTAAATCAGAAAACTATATATACAAATTATTTGACAGAAAACGAAGTGCACAGGCACTGAAAAAATTCTTTAGCATAAACAGAATGGCAAAATAATCATACACTGAAGTATTGAACATACAGAATGAGTACAAATCATATTGAAAAATGAGAAAAGTGCACAGGCACTGAAGTTTAGTAGAAAACATATTAACACCTAACATAAGTGCACATGCACTGTAGTTCAGAACATATCCTCAAAAATAAAAATATGTATATACAGTATAAAAGACAAGAGTGTACATATACTGTACTTCAGAACAAATCGAAAAAATGTCTTTAGAATTTTCGCAATAAATAAACATAATGGCAAAAAATCATATCGACAAGTGACATAAGTGTACTCGCACTGGAGTTCAGCAAATCTAAAAAAATGTATAGCCCATGAACACAAATGATGTTAACCAAAAAATGATCTTCACTATGTGACAAGAATTAGGATAGGAAAGGGAAGGATTGCATCATGGTTGTAGCACTTTAGATTGCACACAGCTGTTCTGAAAGTCCATATCTTTCCACAGAAGTACAACACCAAGTGACACAATTTGAAGTTCTTTCCCCATCAGAATTTATCAGTGTAGCCAAGACACTGAACTGTCGTAGTAATGTTCCATGTTCTCATCTTGGCAGTACACTAGGTACACCAAACAGTGGGACCATAATAACGTCTTCATCGCTCATGGTGCTGGACAGCATGTCGTGTCAACACCACGCTCTTACAAGGCACACCAACGTAGAATTAGTGCAAAACCAAAGATAGTGCTCCATGATCACTAGGATAGACAGGACAAATGGACATTGCAGTAATTCAGGGTAGTTAGCTCATAAGGTGAAGGACATTAAGTCACATACCATTCTTCATTAGTAGTTTGCGGGATTCATAGCCCAGTTATTGAACATTTCTGTACCATGTATGTAGTATTACAGAAAAATGTTCATTAATTGTTTTACATAGAATCAGTAACCTTCTTTTCCTAGTTACAAAGCATTATTAAATAATCGCATTCTTTTCCAGTTACAAAGTATAGCATAGTTAATTAATCATTTGTTAATCCAATATAGTATTAATCATTAGCCTTCTCCTAATTACAAAGCATTAGTAAACAATCGCATTCTTTTCCAGTTACAAAGTATGGCATAGGTAATTAATCATTTGTCATTCCAATACAGTAAGAATCATTAGCCTTCTCCTAATTACAAAGTATTATTAAACAATCGCATTCTTTTCCAGTTACAAAGTATGGCATAGTTAATTAATCATTTGTCATTCCAATACAGTAAGAATCATTAGCCTTCTCCTAATTACAAAGTATTATTCAACAATCGCATTCTTTTCCAGTTACAAAGCGTAATTAATCATTTGTCATTTGAATATAGTAAGAATTATTAGCCTTCTCCTAATTACAAAGCATTATGAAACAATCACATTCTTTTCCAGTTACAAAGTATAGCATAGTTAATTAATCATTTGTCATTCCAATAGTAATCTCATTCTTGTCCAGTTACAAAGCATAATTAATCCCTTGTCATTTCAATATAGTAAGAATCATTAGCTTTTTTTTCTAATTACAAAGCATTATCAAACAATCACATTCTTTTCCAGTTACAAAGTATAGCATAGTTAATTAATCATTTGTCATTCCAATATAATATTAATCATTAGCCTTCTCCTAATTACAAGCATTATTAAACAATCACATTCCTTTCCAGTTACAAAGTATGGCATAGTTAATTAATCATTTGTCATTTCAATATAGTAAGAATCATTAGCTTTTTCCTAATTACAAAGCATTATTAAACAATCACATTCTTTTCCAGTTACAAAGTATCAACATTGAAAACAAGAGCTAATTAATGGCATAATTAATAACATAATTCATTGAGTGACATTAATTATTGGCACTCAGTGGGCAGCAAGTATTGAATAGAATAAAACATTGTTCATCATTCAGTATTATTCAGATCATTACGAAGTCATTATTAAAAATCAGTTAGTTATTGTCATAGCATTAATAATCATGGCCATTATAAGTAGTCTCATTACAATAAAACATTGTTCCTCATTCAGTATTATTCAGATCATTACGAAGTCATTATTAAAAATCAGTTAATTACAGTCATAGCATTAATAATCATGAGCATTTTAAGTAGTCTCATTACAATAAACAGTGGCAGTTATTAGCCAGTTACAAAGCATTATTTTATATATATATATATATATATATATATATATATATTTTTATTTTTAAGAAGTCATTACTGAAGTGACATACTATTCAGAGCTGATCAGCATTACTCAGAACTTTCTGAAACTGGTATCACTATTTGGGACTGGTAATACATTTTTTGTTAGCAATGCATTGCGTTGGGATCGATAATTAATTGCTGAGGCATAACACTATTTGCTTTTGACCTATTGCTGCAAATGAGGATAGGTAACGTCATTCGTCATGAGTCAGCTGTAGCAAGGTTATGTAACAAGGCGGTATATGTGGTCACATTTATAAATGATAAACACAAATGGGTAAAAAATAAAAATGCAAGTACTAGAACAGGTATAATAAGTAACAGGTTTAGTAAGTATCATGAAAAACTTCTCCTGAAAAAAAATACAAAATGGATTATTGAGCTGAAAGAAGAAACGCACACTATGCTGAAAAGTAGTGAACTTCGAATTAACAGGTAGTGAAATGTGTATAAAAATGTGTTTCATAGCTGTCCTTTCCAAAACCTTCAGTCATTATACTGTGCAATATAACACCTGCTGTCAAAACGAACTGCAACAAATACTTAAATAACTACATAGCCTAAATATAACTTCAACATTATCCTCATCTGCAAAGAAAACTTCATTATCCATATCATCAAAACTCCAATATCATCATCACCTGTAAAGAAAAACTTCATTATTCATAGTAGCATACTCTTCTTCATTATTCATCAGCATTCATTATCATCCGCAAAAAATCACTTCATTACTCATTATACAACTAATCCTTATCTCTAACATATTTCATCACTAAAACTAAGATGTGCAGTTCTGTCTGACAGCCTGCATAAATCACCTTGTATTCTGAAAGAAAAAATTAGTTAAGACTGCTATTCTACGATGAGTATAGTATATTCTTGTTAATGCTTGTTAATCCTGATCCATTTACTCTTCCTCATAAAGTTATTGCATCCTCTTTCGTTTATTCCGTAGGTGAAATTCCCATTTCTGTTGAATTTATTTCTTACACGCATCATTTCTTTCTGAAATTGATGAACAAAGATTAATGTCCTGCATTTAAATCATATACCCACTAAATAATGACTACTTTATGGTGACATAATTAACCATACAGCATAACATGACAGAAAACGTAATATGTCAAAGACATTGACAGTGTTCAGATGCAAAAATGTACACAGAATATCACAATGCAGCAGCAAAAAATATAAAACAGTCATGATCTTGAGATGGCATAAGGCAAAAAATGTCAAAGTCGACTGGTGTGTGTTATATCTTAACTATTTCACAATACATACAAACAAAACTTGAAAACAATCATACACACAAAAAAATGGAAAATGTTCACAGTCTGATGTGTAACGACAAGAAAAGCGACCTGCTAACCTTACCTTGCCGGGCACTTGCCAAGAAAAAATACGATAATCATCAGTAGTTAGTCATGTGAATATAATTGCATAAGTAAATGGCATCATAGTGTGTTGAATCATAAAGTGGTTTCACTCAATAAACGGTTTAATGTTTGAGATATGGTGGTTGCCTTTCGATTTTCTGGTTCTCAAAGTTTCTACGTGTACAACATTGGGGTGAGGGATGCTGCGAATCCGATATGGACCTGCGTATAGAAGTTCAAATTTACTGCACTTACCTTTTATTCTGCTGGATAAATAGTGTGTACGTACTAATATTTTCTGTCCAACGTGAAAGTCGCGGCGTGTACAAACCTGTTTTTGCTGTCTTCTCCGGCGGTCTGCGGCACGTTTGATGTTGTTCAGCGCAATGTCAATTATTTCGTGGTGTCTTAGTCGACGACATTTAGGAAAATTTACTAATTCTTTAATTTTGTTTGGTGGTTCAACGTTTTTCAATATAACAGACGGAGATAGCATAGTGGATTCATTTGGAATAGAATTAATTACATCTTGGAATGAGAGTATGTGTGTATCCCAATCAATATGTCTTTTGTGGCAGTATATTCTACACAGTTTACCAATTTCTTTCATTAACCGTTCACAAGGGTTCGAAGAAGCGTGGTACTTGGATATATAGATCGGAGAAATGTTTCTGGCTCGTAACATGCGTGTCCACACGCCACATCGAAATTGTGATCCATTGTCAGAAATCACTTTCATCACATGCCCTACATGAAATAGAAAATGTTTCACAAATGCTTTCGAAACAGTTTTAGCAGTAGCTTTGCGTAATGGAGTGAAAGTAACAAATTTTGAAGTGAGCTCAACAGCGACAAAGATGTAGCAAAAACCTCTGTTAGTTCTCGGAATCGGACCAAAAATATCTACTGCGGCCATGTGTCTTAATTTAACAGGTATAATGGGATATAATGGAGGAATATGTGAAGTGGTGTCTGATTTAGCTTTCTGGCAAATTTTACAAGACGCTAAAACTCGTCGTATACGTTTCTCCATGTTGGCAAAATAACAGTTCTGTCTCAGTATAAGAAAACATTTTCGTGCTCCGTAATGTACGTAACTTAAATGAGTGTACCAAATTAATTTGTTAACCAGTTCGTCAGGAATGCATAATAACCAATTGTTGCTGTCAGGATGAGAGCGGCGAAACAGAATGTCATTGCATACAGTGTAATGGTTTCTAATCGTAACATTTTTCCTATCTTGCCAAAGGTGTTTAATTTCTTTCCACACATTGTCTTTATTTTGCTCTTGTGCTATGTCCTGTAATGACGATGAAATAAAATTTTCAAATGCTACTTGCTGAATGTACATGACACTGAAATTTGTTTTGCAGAAGTTGGTTGCTACGTCTTGCTGATTGTTGCTGAGAGAACGCGATAGTGCGTCTGCTATAACATTTTGTGTGCCGGGAATGTGAACTATTGTAAAATTAAATTCCTGTAAATAAAGTTTCCATCTGCTTAATCTGTCGTGAGTAAATTTAGCCGAAAGTAAAAATTGTACCGCTCTGTGGTCTGTGTAGACGGTGGTATGTATGCCATAAAGAAAGTGCCTAAATCTCGTGAAAGCCCATACAACACATAATTTTTCAAGTTCTGTAACAGAATAATTTCGTTCAGCAGGTGACAGAATGCGACTTGCAAATGCGATGTTTTTAATTACTATTGAACCATCTTCTTCAATTTCCTGGAAAATGTGTACGCCTAAAGCGGTGTTAGAACTGTCGGTGGCAATGGAAAAATTTCTAGTAAGATCTGGGTGCGATAACAGTGGAGCATTCAACAAAGCATGCTTCAGGTTCATGAATTCAGAATGTGCTTGCTTATCCCAAGACCAAATAGTGTTTTTACCTGTTAATTGGCATAATATAGGTGTGTCTAAAGCAGAGTGATGAATAAATTTACGAAAAAAGTTAATTAAGCCCAAAAAACTGCGTAATTGCTTCTTTGTCGTAGGAACAGTAATGTCACGTAGAGCTTGAAGTTTTTCCGGATCAGGTGCAATGCCTTCTGCTGAAATTACGTGTCCAAGAAATTTTATAGAAGTTTTGCCAAAATGCGATTTACTAAGGTTAACTGTAAGTCCTTGTGCATGAAAAGTTTGTAACAGTTGTTCAAGAATCAGATTGTGTTCGGACCAGTTAGCTTCTGCGATAAGAATGTCGTCTACATACGTCGTAATTCTGTCCTTAAGTTCTGTCGGAAGTATTGTGTTCAAACCGCGAATAAAGGCTGCTGAAGAAATAGTTAAGCCGAACGGTAATTTGCAAAATTGATAACAGTCGCCAAAACAAAGAAATGCTGTGTATTTTCTACAATTCGGATGAAGTTGAATTTGCCAAAATCCCGATTTCAAATCTAATGTAGAATAAATAGCAGTACCGTGAAATTTCTGTAGAAGTTCCTCTAATGTCTGTGGTCGATCAGTTTCATTAATAATAATGTCATTAATGTGACGTGAATCAAGTACAAGGCGAAGTGAGCCATCTTTTTTCTTAACAATATGCAACGGGTTTATGTACGGACTAACTGCCGGTTCTATAATTCCTTGGTCGAGCATATCCTGCAATTCTTTTTTAACTTGTTTTCTATGAATATACGGAATAGGATAATGCTTAGCTTTAAATGTATCGTGCTGTTTGACTTGAAATTCATACATAAATCCGGACATAGTACCAGGAACATTGTCAAAGACTGGAGCTTGCTGTAAAAGAATTTTGTATAATTGCGTTCGTTCGTCGTCTGTAGTTGCACTGCTCTCTTTACCTTATCAGAAATCATTTGCATTACGTCGTAGTCAACTTCGTCTGGAGTATTATAGTTGTGTACGTACGTATCTGTGAACAATGTGGGATTACAGGCTATGTTACGTGTTGCGGAAATGACCTCTGTGCGGTTAATTGTTTGCTCTTCCGCAGATAGTGAGTGCTGAAATTCTATAGCAAATTGTATATTTTCATCCTTTAACATTAAATAAGAATTCTGAAAATCAATGACTGCGTCGTGTTGTACCAGAAAATTCGTACCTAAAATTATGTCTGTTGTCAATAAAGGAACAATCCAAAAATTTGAGTGGAAAGTATGACCTCCAATACAAAATGATAAATGCGTCTGTAATTTAACGTCTACACCTTTACTCGATACTGCTCCCTTCACTTTGGTTTTGCCTAAAGGTAATGTCGGATAAGTATTCTCTTTGTTGCACTCGTTAAAAGTCTCCTCATTTATTACTGATATAGGTGATCCGGAATCAATTACTGCTGAGAATTTCGATGGACCAATTCTAATTTCGATGGCAGGATGTGAAATAGTTTTCTCAACAAATGGTCTTTCCTGCAAGAGAGTGTCTCTGATATCGTCAAAAGTAATTACATTTTCACGAACAACATTTTGCGTGTCAAAGGTAGTGCTTGTATTATTGGAAGATGCGATCTGTACAGTATCTAGTCAGATTCTATCTGACGTGTTATTGTTATTAGGAGGATTCTGTGGCATTTCTAATATTTGCACAGTTCTATTACTTCTTCCAGACGTATTACGCTCTGGATGATACCTACTGTCGGGTTCATTCATGAGAATAGGGTCTTGTGTAAAATTTTGCTGTTGGTATGTCCGACTGTTGTTAGATGTACGCTGAAAATTGTTCTCATTATTTTTACGTCTGTCGTAATAGTCATTCCTATACGGTGTATTGCGATAGGAATTGAAATACTGCCTTCTTTGTACGTAGTTGTTTCCTTGCTGACGTACGTTACTATTTGTTGTATCAGGGACTATACGTGCTCGCGGTGGAACATTAAAGCCTGGTTGACCTTGTGCATTACATTGTTGGTTATGTATTCCAACCGGCTGACTTTCATGCTGTTGTGGTGGAAAACGTCTATTGTTACCAAAATGTGCTTCCTGTTGCTGAAAATTTTGACGATATTGATAATCTGAATTTTGTCTGTGATTTAAGTTCTGGTAGTTGTCGTTCCTAAAGCGTCTGTTACTTTTCCTATTGAAATTACGTCCCTGATCATAATTACCGTAAGTTTGTTGACCTTGGTTATTATACGAAAGGTTTTTGTTTACAAAAGAATAATCAGATTGCTGTACTTCCAAGAGCTGTAAAAGATCTCTGAATGCTGAAATGTTTTCTTTTTGCTGGCCCGTTAGAAGCGACACTCGTAATGACCGTGGTAATTTAGAGATGCATAATTGTATAAGTGCGGATTCACTGTACGGTTCACTTAGGTACTGGTTTTGTTGCACCATATGCTCAAAAAATTGCGTCACACTCGGAAAATTTGAGTTCTCGTAATTCGGCAAACTAATTAACTGATCTTTAATTCCGCGCTGTGTCGTCTTCGACCAGTACGCTGACAGAAAAGCATTCTGAAATTCCTCTACCGAGTAACACTGTCTCGCGATCGGTCTCATACGAGTTGCCGGTTCGCCTTCCAAAAAACTGCAAATAAATTCAAGTTTGTGTGTTACAGGCCAAGTCGGTGGAAGAGCAAAACTAAATTGTTGAATCCAATCCAGTGGGTGAATCTGCGTTCTATCGTTTTTGAAAACCTTAAACTTTCTCACTGACAGAAAATGTTTGTAGTCGAAATTATCATCTCTGTATGATGGAACAGGTTCAGGATCGTAAGAGAATCTATTGAACTGTGGTTGATCGGAATCTAAGTCCCGTACTCTCTGTAGATTACCCAAATTATACGCGCGGCGTGAGTCTGACACATGTTCATAAAGTGGCGTCTGTTGTGGTATGTTATTAACTGAAATGTTTTTCATCTCTGTTACTTCTTGTTGTAAATTTGATAACTTCCTACGTAACGTGTTGTTAGATGAATCGATCTCATTAATTGTCTGCTGTAAATTTTGAAATTCAGGTGTTTGGATAAATGAAACCGGTGCAGTATCGTCTGATTTATTGTCATTAGTATTTTCGATAACATCAATACGACTGGCAAATTCATCACATTTTTCAGTCAGTATTTTAACCTGATCATCGGTTTTAGAATCAGACGCATTAATCTGTTTTTGCAACTTACGCGTAGTTTCGCTCAGTTTTTTAACATCAGCTTTGATGACATCGCAATCCTGTGTTAGATCTAATTGTTCGAATCTGTCTGTCACTGTTTGAATATTTACTGTGTGTGTATCTGTTTTTGATTTAAGATCAGAAATTTCATCCCGTAATTCCGCGTTCAACTGTTCTATGGTATTAATTTTGTCGGACACTGTAGTAATATTATTGTCTACATACGTTTTTGCCTTCGCAAACATTTTACGTTTGTCTTCCTGTCTCTGTGCTGTGATTGTTTCCATTACTTGTCGTTTTACTTTGTTTTGATCCTGAATAAATTTACGGAAACGCGTATCACTGTTTTGTATGTGAAGATTAAAGCGTTCGTCAATCTGAGTGTTCTGTTGGTCGAATTTCGCGTCGATCTTTTCATCCATTGTGCGCGAAAGTTCTGCTGTCATTGCTTTAAACTCATCACGTAATTGTGTAGCTTTTTCAGAGCATTGTTTAGCGACTCCGCTAATTTCGTCTCTGAGTGTTTCTGTTGCGGCTGTTTGCATTTCCCTTAATTCTTGCGCAACAGACTTAATTTCTTCGCTATTTTTCCGTGAACAAGCCTCAATTTCCACGCGCAACTGTTCCTTAGTGTCATGGCACTGCGCGGCAACGGCTCTAATTTGTTCACTAAGCTGTTTGGAATTGTCATCCAATTTTTCATTCTGTTGTCTGACCTGTTCACTAAGTTGTTTGAGATTTTCGTTATTATTGTCTAATTTTTCATCCAAGTATTGTTTGAGTTTTTCGTTCTGTTGTTTGAAATTCTCATTCTGTTGTCTGACCTGTTCACTAAATTGTTGTTTGAGCAATCTTGCCATAATTTGTTCAAAGCCAAAGTTAGCGTTTATACTCTCTGTGCTGTTTAGTGGTGGATCTGGAACTTTCTCGCTTACTGTAACCATTTGGTTATTCTGAGATTTAGAAAAAGGTTTGTCAGTCGGATGTACACTGTCAGACATTATTTCGGAATTAAATAAATCCGTCCTACTTTCAGTACACTGTTCATTTTCACTAGACAAATTTGTCTGTACGTTACTTGAATTTTCCAAATCGGGTGTGTTAAGCTCGGCAGCGCTCATTACAATAGAGCGTTCTGCGTCATCAATTGTCGTCAAATTAACAGACGAGACAATTGAGTTCGTTTGTTCATTATCAGGGTAAAAGTCATCATTATTGGTTGGAATGCACTGATTGTCAGTGAACGCAGGATTGTCACAATTACTATCGGTCACGTTGTTTAAGTCGGTAATTTCGTTCATAATACCTCGCGATACACTATTCACAGTCTTTCGCGGCATTTTTACTATAGTCAAAATTTTTCACAAAATAGATAAGCACAATGCAAAAACAACACACAAATACAACAGAGCAAACGAATTGTCGTTGATCTGTGGAAAGAAAGTCACAAATTTAGTAAAAGCGTAGCGCCAAATCCTAATTATATCTAAGCAAATAAGAGCAGATATCTGACTGTTGTTCAAAAGACTCTCAACGAAATACGATCCCGGACTGGGTGTCGCCAAGTGTAACCTCCCCACAAAAATTTCAAATGCAATATTTAATAGAAATGGAGCCAAAGAAGCAATATCGTCCCCACAGAAATATTTAAATACAAAATATAATAATAAATGGGACCCAAGAATAACCTCCCTGCAATCAAATGTACTGACAAAGGCAACAAAATGTGAAATTCGCAATCTGACTCTGGTGTAAGCTCCCACAAAAAAAAATGAAAGTCAATTCAGTGATAAAACAATCTCAGTAATAATGATAATTCAACTAAACCGAAATATCGGTCTTTGGCCCCGTGCAAAAATCAGAATTAAATTCTTACCTCATTGTAACTGCTAGTCAAATTTCTGCTCTTATTCTTGCGCACGGCTTGGAGGAACTGCATTGCAAATAATAATATTCCTTTTTTTTGTGATTTAACTGAAAACTGAAACATTTCTTTAAGGGAAGTGGAACGAAATTGTTACTTCAATTAAATAAAATCTTTTGTAAAATTGCTTTTGAAATCAAAATTATTATTGGGGGCACTTGTTGGAAATTAATTACAATAAATAAACTTTACATTATCCGATGGTTATCTTAATTAACAGTATACCTCATTCAGCATCTTGACCAGTGTTGCCGACAGACTACATCACACAACCGCACTGGGCTGCTACCACTGACCGACCGCTCTGCATGACGACCACCAGCGTACCGCTCGCAACTGTACTGCACGACTACTACTCACAGACTGCTCGTAACACTCGCGCGGTCAAGCGCATACTAACCACGATAATAGGCTCTCTGGTCAAAGATTTTAACGTGCCTCACCATCGCTGCTATGTTACATACGTGTTTCAATGGCCATGGGGCATGATAGCAACAGTGATTACCAAAGTACAAAAGGCAACTGAAACAATTATAAGGATTTATGTGTTCAACAAACTAGATAAAGAGGCTGCAGTGCCGTATCTCAATACGGCACGCGAAACATTCAGCTCTAGAGAGGAGCATGTAAAAGAACTGTGGTTGAGGCTTAATAGGTTAGCTGACCATGCACTTGGTAGATATGTACGTAGTAGAACAGTTTATGATGGGAAGTACCCTCTATGGTACAACCTACAGTTGCCGGCCGCTGTGGCCGAGCGGTTCTAGGCGCTTCAGTCCGGAACCGCGCAACTGCTACGGTCGCAGGTTCGAATCCTGCCTCTGGCATGGGTGTATGTGATGTCCTTAGGTTAGTTAGGTTTAAGTAGTTCTATGTTCTAGGGGACTGATGACCTCAGATGTTAAGTCCCTTAGTGCTCAGAGCCATTTGGCCAATTTGAACCACTGTACAGTTCTATAGAATCAGATGCTGTTGCAATGTAGGAATGAAAAAAGTAAAGGGTATAGATAGGGAGATCATGAACCAAGCATATTTGGCTGTCAAGAAGGCGACTAACGTAGCAGATTGTTATCGAATGATCTCACAATAAATCCAAAGAAATTCTGGTCATGTGAACTGAAATTGAGGATAGCAGAGCAAAAGAAAAACTCTGAACCTCATTTTGAGACGTTCATTTACGAATGAAAATCCATGAGTATTTCACCAATTTAACTCTCTCACCACTGCAAAGATGAGTGATACAGATACTAGTGTCAGTTGTGTTGAAAAACAGCTGAACTCGCTAAAACTAAAGAAAGCTCCAGAGACCGATGGAGTCCCCATCAGATTCAATACCGATTTTACGGCTGAGTTAGCCCTTCTTTTAACGGTAATCTACAGCAGATCCCTCGAACAAAAAACAATGCCCAGTGGTTGGAAGAAAACCCAGGTGACGCCCATTTGCAAGATGTGTACCAGAAGTGATCCAAAGAACTACCGTCCACCATCTTTGACATCTCTTTGTTGTAGAATATTAAAACGTATTCTGAGCTCGAACAGAATGACCCTTCCATATCAACGGTTCCGAAAACATCGAACTTGCACTTTACTCGCTTAACAGCCTCAAAGAAATGGATTAACGCAGTGAGGTAGATCCAAAATTTCACTCAGTACCACACCTACAGTTATTATCAAATGTACCATCGTACTGAGTATCAAACGAAATTTGCGACTAGATGGTGGATTTGTTGGTAGAGAGGACGCAGTATGTTGTTACCTTGGATAGAGAATTGTTGACAGATGTAGAAATAACTTCGGGGGTGCGCCAGGGAAGACTGTACCACCTGCTAAAAAATACTGCGTCACATTTATTCAGACCTTGTAATGAATAAACTGATAAACAAGCTACATCCACTAGTTTGGTGGTACTCCTTTGTTTATCTTGCTAAGTGAATTTCATGATGTATAAATTTCTGAACACTGATCGATGTTCTGAGTATATTATCATATAGTAGTCGGCATTTAAGATCCTTTAGAAACGTCGAGAAGTGCTTCAATAACCACGCTACAAGGCTCTCGTTTAGAATGTTCAATAACTCTTGCCTGGTTTTCGTTGTTTCAGGTGCGGCGGATTCCTGGACTGTGGGAGAGAGTTGTTTACGTGATACTGCCACAGCTACCTTATTACATGAAGGACATCATTATGTTCCTGGTTTTCCAGTGGAGAATGACCTTATCGCCTCAAGCGAAAAGCTCAGAGAACCATAGCGAAACGCACTGAAATTACTGAGGAAAACACTCTTCCCTTTCCTCCATCTCTTACCGCTTTTTTCTAGTATTTCGTCAGTGACCAACGCCTCCTTCTCGGTAGAAGGCTACAATACAAAGGATTGTGGTCTCAGTAATCTCCTCGTGACGCGTTTAGACGGGAGGAAAGTGTGGATAGCGTGAATAGTGTCGATAATGGCCACTTGGAGCGTAGATTTTACTCAGGACGAAAGCCTACGTTACTCACTTCAAATAACGTATGATTAGTTAAAAATGTGTTTAACCTCTTTTCACTTGCACCATTTGTGACTAGGTGTTCACGAAATAAAGATCATCGGGGTAGACACCTAGGATTAATCACCGAAGTACAGACACCGAGTTTGTTTTTCAAATAGAACCATGGTATTTTTTCGTCAGAAGAACAGATCATAAACGGCAAACTCAGTAATTTATTTTTTTTTTTTTTTAATCTGACATTGGATATGGTGATTTCTGTGCTGTTACGGCCGTTAGAATTGCGAACTGGCCAGATGTTACTCTGTAAATTTTTATCAGATCTGCAAAAGAGTTCTGTCACTGAATTTGTAACTGCTTCTGGCGCAAAAAGAATCTCGTGTCTAGACTTACTTAACTAGGTGTTAGTGGCAGTTGTATATTTTTAATATGATTTTCGGTAGCTTATACAATCACAATTAATCTACAATCAATTTTATACAGCACATGATAGATTTCCCAAAAAGCCACCACTAAACTCAATGCACTTTTCTGCTCTCAGGATAACATATTGCCTACCTGTTCTTAGAGCATCCTTAGGTCCCTCTATGGGGGAGTGGTAGGGGCGGTAGCAGCGTTCAAGATTCGATCTAGAAGTTCATCTCGTTTATCTGTCTCTTTTTTCTATACTTTTCTTCTTCACAAAGCATAGTAACAAAACAGAAAATGTGTTGGTTGGATGCTATCTCATACGTATGGTAGAGTGTGTAAGATCTGTAAGTGCGTTTCATTTATTATGAGTAATGAAGCGTATTTGCCTATAATTGAAAGAAATCATGATGTGTCATTCCTCCCTCGAAAAGAACATGACCATTAACGAAAAATACGGTACTGCAGTGCCTGTGTTATTCTGAATTATGATGCAAGGTTCCTTTGTAAATGCATGCATATCCAAAAGAACAGCCGCTGTGGCGACTACAGCTATCATGAAATACACGAAATGTAATGTCGAATATGGACAACCATCAACAGTATAAAGGAATGACGACAAGGAAAATTTGTGTCGGACCTGGATGCGAACCCCCATTTTCCGCTTATCGCTAGCAGTCGCCTTACCATTTGGCTAACCGAACACGACTCACGGTCACATCCAAACTTCCATATGCCGCCAACCATGTGTCTACAACCATTACTCCTACATCCATTATGTATATTCCCAAACAGGGGAAACGTTTTACTTGAATGTCACGCTGCACGGGAATATACATAATGGATGTACGAGCACCGGTTGTAGACACATGGTTGGCGGCATAAGGAAGTTTGGGTCTGGTTGTGAGTTGTGCTTAGATAGCCGAATGGTAAGGTTACTTGATTTGAGGGAGGGGACCAAACAGTGAGGTCATCGGTCCCATCGGCTTAGGAAAGTATGAGGAAGGAAGTTTGCTGTGCCCTGTCGATGAAACCATCCCGGCATTTGCCTGAAGCGATTTAGGGAAATCACGGAAGACCTAAATCAGGATGGTCGGACGCGGGTTTGAACCGTCGTCCTCCCGAATGGGAGTCCTGTGTGCTACCCACTGCACCACCTCGCTCGGTGCCAAATGGTAAGGTGACTGCACGCGACAAGTGGGAAAATGCAGGTTCGAGTCCCGGCCCGGCACAACCTTTCACTGTCGTCATTCCATTACACAGCTGACGGTTGTCCGTCCATATTCGCAAATGCTTTTCATATATTAACGACAAGCATCAGTGTGCATGAGATGCATTCTGTCTCGGAAATCTTTCGTAATAGAACATTTTTGCTTCGAAAGAACATGTCCTTCTTTCATACCCCGTGTAAGTCAAATTCTAAGGTACTATGTCTCAGTCTGCCAGAAGATATTTTTCTGTGCGTAAACCAACCTTTAGGAAACGGGAAATGCTGTATTTGTTATTTTTATCTCTTTCGTTGTAAACTTTCTACTTTTAGGGCAGAAAAAGATTGCAAACCTGTGGGTAATGGTTTCCAATCTGCCAACATTAACATAAGAAAATAGGAACTGGATTAGTGCCGTATTCTTATTTTGGGCACAACAATTGTCTGAGGATATGAACAGATGTCTAATATCCCCATCAGTATATTCTCAAAGTAATGATTCAGAAAGCTGACTACCTCATTTGCCCTTTTCTTTCCAGTGGATTCGTCATTCTTACAAAACTGCACTGTCTTATTCTTGGGTCCATGAACACAGAAGTTATACACTCGAAGTTGCCGACTGTACAGGGCATCAGTAGATGATACCTTGGGCAGTGGTATGTTCTACAGTTCGTCAATACACAGTGTTTCGACAGTAAGCTCCTCCCGTGCTTCTGCAGTTCCTGTAGAAACAATCAGCTTTTCTAAGACGCAACTCTTCCTCAGTTATAAGTTGCTTCTTTTCTTCTTCAAATGCAGTACTTCTCACTTGATTTGCTATTGATTTGAAAGTACCTGTAGTAGAAATCATCCGAGACAATAGGTTTATAGCTCTTACCCTCTACGTTCAAAATATGCTGGTCTCGCTCATATTTCTCCAAATACATCTGGTATATCCTGCTCAAATTTAACTCAGGAGACAAACAACATTTATTACTCTGCTTCCTGCAGTAGTGGGATGAACATTTCGGAGAACTTTTAATGTTAATGATTTCTGGGATGACATTGGGCCTGGTTTCATGTTTTCCTCTCTTGTCCTGTGGACGTGTAATGTTTGCTGCTATGTAACTTACAATGCGCTCTATACGCTTTTTGCTGTTTTCATATACTGGACTGAATCTATCTTGCATAGCTTAAATTCCTTTGGTCCCAACCTAACCTAAAAAGAAGCAATATAGTATGAAACTCCACTATCCTACACAGCAACACATAAACAGACATACATTTCTGAAAGTGTTGCATTTCACATGTACCTTATAATCGAAACGGCTAGTTCGAGAAGCCCTTGCCTGTGTTGTTGGTCTGCGTTTCACGACGCTAGATAACGTTATTAAGTAACTTAAGTATGACTCTCATTGTTCTTGATACTCTGTTTCACGGAAGTATGTTAAGATATTATTTTCTCGTGATGTGTAAGTATCGACAAGCAGTTTCCCTAGCATTTTCAGTCTTTATCAGGCTTCTTACTTGTTACAATTTTTCCCGCAACACCTGTATATTCTTTACCCCCAGCACATTTCAACTTCCTCAGATTCCTTTTCGACCTCATTGGATTTCTATATCGCTTTCGACCGCTTTGACGACTCACATTTATATTTTCCCTTGAAGATTCACTTCCTGTATCATTACTGGGGTTAAATTCACTGCCTGAATCTGCACAAGGTTCGCTCACATCACTATCGTCCGCCATGTCTCCAGCTAACAACTGGAGAAACCAAAGCCACATGCGCAGGAGCCGGCATGTGCTTCTCTCTACCGAGCGATAGCTCAACCGCTCTGGGGAAGAGAGAGGTACATCCTGGAGGTGCCGCTCTCCTGCCCAAAATGCAAAACGATAAACTTTCAATCACCTGTATTATCATCAGTTTCCAAAGATGCAACTAATTTTACTGCACACATAGGAGCGATGAACGGTTTTTCGTGAATTTTGAAGCTACCCACCTCTTGCACCAAACCCTTCAATTGTTGCCCTCTCCAGTCTACAAATGATTTATGCAATATCCAGAGAGACACGATAAAAATAGGGAAACAGTGGCGACTCTGGAACAAATATACACACTGGCTGTTGCTCGGAACCTATCAGGTGGAGGCTATAAGCCGTTTAGCTTCACTAAACTTGACGTCACAGGATACTCGCCCCTTGTCTGTCAAGTGAAAAGCCACGTCTTCCTTCCCTCCCCCCCCCCTCTCTAGAAACCCTAGTATTTTAGTGGGTACCAAAATAAAGCAGCCAATTAAACTGCAGCTGCAAGGCTATGTAAACAACATTTGAATTGTGTAAAAATGCCGCTATATTCAAAGATAGTTGGCTCTGAATTAGGTATATTGGCGCCAGCGCGCACACACACACACAGACAACACACACACACACACATACGTTTGAAAACGTATTTATATGAATTTTTTGCACCAGTTTCAAAATAGGATAAGTACATAAGCTTTGTCGTAACTATAAATCAGGGTAATGCGTTACGGACTTCAGTGCAAGAATTGGCTGGATGAGTGAGTGAGAGAGAGAGAGAGAGAGAGAGCAGCCAGAGACCGAGAAACGAGAGAGGGGGGTGGGGGGGGGGAGGAGAAACATTGAGCTAGTGCAAGAGAGATGGCTCCTCATATATTCAGTGACAGTGTATGATTAATACGCCTAGCTGGCTGCTAAGATGTAACACATGTCAGCTCTGCTTGTTCTGATGTTATGTACCATATCTTTCTATATTTCTGTAATGCTGCATGAAGCACAAGCAGACTTGCATACAGGTATTACAGAAGGAATGGGGGGCAAAACCCAAACAAACAAATTGTAGATACAAATGTTATATTTTTTTTAGATTTTCTTATAATAAATCACAAGAGTTTAGTTGTACTGTGTATTTACATTCAATGTTTTGTATATATCTCACATTTATTTATTTATTTACATTTCAGTGTAGTCTTTTTACATACACTCTAGCCAGAACGAGTGGTATTCAGAGAATAAGTTTCACAACGTTTTTAAATTTTCACACGCACACCCAAATCATAGTTAATATAACGTTTTCACACATATGCAGTAAAATCGACTGAATGTTTAGCGTCACTGCCTTTAGTGCAGAAGGATCTGGGTCCGATTCCCATCGTCACCTCACATTTTTCTGATAAAGGGAGGACTAAAATAGGGTTTTCACTCAGCCAGGTAAATCAGCTGTTGTACGTACAGCAATGACCCCACTTTATCGTTTAGTATAAAAAGCCTATCATTTTCAGCCAAAAGTTTAAATTTGTATTCTCTTATGGCTGAAACTGTGTGCGGCTTAGACTGAATTACGTAATGGCTATTCGATTTTTCACTATCATTTAACACTCAGTCCCGGTAATCATCAATGCTAAGTGCTTTTGCTCATGAGTGTTTCACATATTTTGCTCCATGCATTACACAGTGTGCCTCAGTTTCGAGAGCGTGCGTTTTCCTCTCACTCAGATGGTTTCTATGATTATCTCTCCTGGCACGTCGTCTTTCATTAATCAACGTTTTTAATGAAATGTAAGATTTTAAAAATGCTATTATTAGGTTTTTTGTTGAAATGCGAAATTTTAAAAAGGCTATTATCGGAGTAAGCCGAAGTGTCAAACTACTTATGCACTTCACTTTCAGTAACATCATGACGTATATTTCTGGTTGTTGTCCGTGTCTGTGAAACACGTTTTCTGTGACACATTTCTTCAGCGCGAAGTAATAACGAAAATCTATAAGGAGCCTGTTGAAAATATCTAAAGAAGCCATTCCTAAAACTATAGATTTATCAAATTCAATGTTACATCTACTTAATTCGGCTTGAACCAAATTTGCATTAAATACGACAGTTCGCTTGAAATTAGGTCTTGCAATCAGAGCAGCAACTTCATATCTATCTTCACAAAGTATTACTAGCTCTACAAAATTCATTTTTCGCACATTTCGCACGGTTATGCCACAAACACTATTACTCATGATTTTGAAGAATTTTTTTTTTTTAATCGTACTTTGCATCCATGTACTTCTCAGCATTAATATCGATATACGGTTTTGTCCAGTGAGCGTGGTGATGGAAGGGTGATATCTGGAGATTTTGCATAGAATAAGATATTCAGCAGACGCTGCTTTAACTTTTTCATAGTGAAACACGTAATTTTTCTTACCGTTCTGCATTTCTCTAACATTCCACTCCCGAACAATGCGTGGAAAACGTGAATACTTGCTCATAAATCTTTCGCTTGAGCTCTGATTTCCCTTATTTTATTACGATAATTATTTCTCCCTATGTAAGTGGGTGCCAACAGAAAATTTTCACTCACAAAGAAGAAATTTGGTGATTGAAATCTCTTGAAACGTTATTCCCGCAACGCCTTTGGTTTTGATTACTGCCATACTAAATCGCGTATCATATCCTCCTTCGTGATAGTCATAGTGACAGTACAAAACGAGCTGCCCATCTTCGTACTTCTTTGATGTCCTCCATCAACCACATCTGGTGCGGATCCCATATCGCACATCAATATTCTAGAAGAGTATTGTTTATTGCTGAGTAAAAATATGATGGCTCGAGTGCCCAAACCAAATCTTATGTGAAACAACGTACAAACCTCCGGCATAATTCCGGAAAATAAATGAATGTTCATTTCGCATACATTTTATATAACATGTTTTAACGTATGTGACAACTGGTCAGCAACTCAACACCCTATGATATCATCTAAAGTCTAAACGAAGAGGGAAGAATAAATCATTTTATATTAGTTTTATGGTTATTACAATGTACATTTATTAAATACAAACTGACTGTATCTATCTCAGGCTAATGCATAGAAGGAATTACACACTGAAGCGCCAAAGAAACTGGTATAGGCATGCGTATTCAAACACAAACATACGTAAACAGGCAGAATATGCCGCTGCGGTGGGCAACGCCTATATAAGACAAGTGCCTGGCGCAGTTGTTAGATCGGTTACTGCTGCTACAATGGCAGGTTATCAAGATTTAAGTGAGTCTGAAAGTGGTATTATAGTCGGCGCACGAGCGATGGGACACAGCATCTCCGAGTTAGCGATGAAGTGGGATTTTAACGTACGACCATCTCACGAGAGTACCGTGAACATCAGGAATCCGGTAAAACATCAAATCTCCGACATCTCAGCGGCCGGACAAAGATCCTGCAAGAACTGGACCGACGACGCTCGAGGAGAATCGTTCAACGTGACAGAAGCGCAACCCTTCCGCAAACTGCTGCAGATTCCAATGCTGGGCCATCAACATGTGTCAGCCTGCGAACCATTCGACGAAATATCATCGATAAGGGCTTTCGGAGCCGAACGCCCACTCGCATACCTTTGATGATTGCTCGCCACAAAGGTTTATGCCTCGCCCGAGCCCGTCAACACCGACGTTGGACTGTTGATGACTGGAACCATGTTGCCTGGTCGCACGAGTCTCATTTCAAATTGTATCGAGCGGATGGACGTGTACGAGTATGGAGACAATAAAATGAATCCATGGTTTCTGCATGTCAGCAGGAGACAGTCCAAGCTGGTGGAAGCTCTGTAATAGTGTCGGACATTTGTAGTTGGAGTGATATGGGACCCCTGATAAGTCTAGATACGACTCTAACAGGTGATACGTACGTAAGCATCCTGTCTGACCACCTGCATCCATTCATGGTTGGTTGGTTGTTTTTGGGAAGGAGACCAGACAGCGTGGTCATCGGTCTCATCGGATTAGGGAAGGATGGGGAAGGAAGTCGGCCGTGCCCTTTCAGAGGAACCATCCCGGCATTTGCCTGGAGTGATTTAGGGAAAGCACGGAAAACCTAAATCAGGATGGCCGGACGCGGGATTGAACCGTCGTCCTCCCGAATGCGAGTCCAGTGTTTAACCACTGCGCCACCTCGCTCGGTATCCATTCATGATCATTGTGTATTCCGTCGTACTTGGGCGGTTCCAGCAGGACAATGCGACACCCCACACGGCCAGAATTGCTACAGAGTGGCTCCAGGAACACTCTTCTGAGTTTAAACAGTTCCTCTGGCCACCAAACGCCCCACACATGAACATTATTGGGCACATCTGGGATGCCTTGCAACTTGCTATTCAGAAGAGATCTCAACCCCCTCGTGTTCTTACGGATCTATGGACAGCCCCGCAGGATTCATGGTGTCAGGTGTCATCCTGCACTACTTCATACATTTGTATAGTCCATGCCACGTCGTGTTGCGGCACTCCTGCGTACCTGCAGGGGTCCTACACGATGTTAGGGAGGTGTACCCGATTCTTTCGCCCTTCAGTGAATGAGATACACACATCAAAAAGGTTTTGCATCACCTCGGTTCCCAGAATTCCTGAAGATAGGCGTTAACTGTGGATATTGTATCACAGACACAGTCCCTTTGACTGTTCAGAGATGTCACTAAACCCGCCCAAAGTTGTAAACAACTATACATGAGCAGTACCTATGAGACGGAAGGGGTCCGACAGCCGATCAATTCGAGTCATTTCACCAGGAAGGAGGTACACAGCTCGGTTCGATCGCGTCCGCACTGTTACTTTGTGCCAGGAAGGGCTCTCAACAAGGGATGTGTCCAAGCGTCTCGGAGTGGACCAAAGCGATATTCTTCTGGCATGGAGGAGATACAGAGAGACATAAACTGCCCATGACATGCCTCGCTCAGGCCACCCAAGGGCTACTACTGCAGGACGATCGCTACCTACGGATTATGGCTCGGAGGAACCCTGACAGCAACGCCACCATGTTGAATAACGCTTTTCGGCAGCCACAGGACGTTGTGTTACGACTCAAACTGTGCGCTGTAGGCTGCATAGTGCGCAACTTCACTCCCGACGTCCATGGCGAGGTCCATCTTTGCAACCACGACACCATTCAGCGCGGTACAGATGGGCCCAACAACATGCCGAATGGACCGCTCAGGATTGGCATCACGTTCTTTTCACCGATAAGTGTATCGCATATGCCTTCAACCAGACAATCGTCGGAGACGTGTTTGGAAGCAACCTGGTCAGGCTGAAAGCCTTAGACACACTGTCCAGCGAGCGCAGCAAGATGGAGGTTCCCTGCTGTTTTGGGTTGGCATTACGTGGGGCCGACGTACGTTGCTGGTGGTCATGGAAGGCACCATAACGGCTGTACGGTACGTGAATTGTATCCCCCGACCGATAGTGCAACCATATCGGCAGCATATTGGCGAGGCATTCGTCTTCATGGATGACAATTCGCGCCGCCATCGTGCACATCTTGTGAATGACTTCCTTCAGGATAACGACATCGCTCGACTAGAGTGGCCAGAATGTCCTCCAGACATGAACCCTATCGAATATGCCTGGTATAGATTGAAAAAAGCTGTTTATGGACGATGTGACCCACCAACCACTCTGAGGGATCTACGCCAAATCGCCGTTGAGGCGTGGGACAATCCAGACCAACAGTGGCTTGATAAACTTGTGGATAGTATGCCACGACGAATATAGGCATGCATCAGTGCAAGAGCACATGCTGCTGGGTATTAGAGGGACCGGTGTGTACAGCAGTCTGGATCACCACCTCTGAAGGTCTCGCTGTATGGTGGTACAACATGCAATGCGTAGTTTTCATGTTGATCTCTATTCCAATTTTCTGTACAGGTTCCGGAACTCTTGGAACAAAGATGATGCAAAACTTTTTTTGGTGTGTGTAGTTACAGTCGGTGTGCATTTAATAAATGTACATTGTATGCACCCATTGCAAGCCTGTCTGCGAGTCCTTTGTTCGGCTTTCTCGCTGCGCACTGCTGCAAGGTCATGCAGACATTGAGGAGGTGATGTATATATTATTTCCTCATTATCTGGATGACCTCGCAGCACCACATGGCGACAAGCCAAAACAAAGTACTTACAGGGACGCTTGCAAAGGGAGCGGCCTCTGGCATCTGTCTGCCAGTAGATGCTGAGGTGAAATTTTGTGTCTTCGATGCTAACGTTTGATGTGATACATCACTTGAATGGGAAAGTCGCGGGATGAAAGATTTTCCAGACTTCATATATGTGGAAATTGTTACGACCAATGCTCGTTTGTTGCAAGCTCAATATTCATAAAGTAATTCCTCCTTCAGAGCTAATTTGATTTACTTCCATATGATGGCGCATTGCTGTTTTACAGTTTTGCTACTGCGTAATTTCATTTGAGAATTGGGATTAGTAATTTTCACTAAGGATTTTACTTGTTGTATAATTTCGACAATGAGATAGGAGCCACTGTACTACATAGCAATTTAGAAGCATTGATCCATCTTTCGAGTAAGTGGAAGTCCTTCAGAATGAATGCAGTTGTTATTCAGTTCAAAGTAAACTGAGATTCGTTTGTGAAATATTAAATTCATTTTCTCCTTCAGAGCTGGCGACCAAATCTTCGAATTTATAGTTTTATTGCAGGCAGATTGCCAAAAGGTGAGTGTAAAACCAGTTCCCCTTGACTCTGTGTACTGCTACAGTGATGATAGTACCAGTCGCAAAGACCACAGCTAAGTTAGGTAGTGCAGCGTACAAGTGAAGTGTATTTATATGTCTACAGCTACTAGAAATTGAACCCTCCTATCATCATTGTGCTTTGGACAGAAGTTTATTTCATTTTGATTGTCTTAAATATAAATTCCGCTAGAATACATAGGTCAAAAAGTTAATTCAAAAGTTGTTTAAAAGATATTTATTGAGGAAGTAATATTAGGTTTCTTAAATGCAGAGTATGACGTCAATACCCTATCGGGTGTGGTGAGAAATAGTGGCATGTGGCGCTAACCGAAGGTTTTCGTAGCGAGGAAATGGGTCACGCACCAGTAGCATCAAAAAACATGCGGGATGGCAGACGTTTTTGCATTCACAGATTGCGTCAGAGCAGTGATTTCCAGATGCCAAATTTCAATTTTGTGTTGTGCTCAAACATTGCTAAAAGCAAATATAACAAATGCAGAGATGTTTGTGCCTAACCTTTCGTTCTTAAACTTAGATTCCCAGCTATTGAATAATTAATGGTTCATTCTTACATGAATTTAGAGATCCTTCAGATCAGTTTCAGGTGTGCAAGCGACAGGTTTGGTCAGTAGTTTCCAAATATTTTGTACATTATTTAGGCATGGAATGCACATTCCCAAATGTAATTTAAAATCTTTGACATTTATAAGAAATCTTTTATGATATTTTGATAGCACTCAATGACACCTACCTGCAGGCACTTAGTCTGTGAAAATCGTCCAAGGCATTGTCAAGATATTAACTTTCAGAGTTTATTTTAGGCACAAAACCTTTGACATTAAATAAATTAACAAGTACTTTTCCGATCGAGGGTGCGTTTTTACACACACACTCATCTTATTTTTGTCTTTGTAACTATGTCAAGGACTTCTCAATTACTCAGCAGGTTCAGTTAATACAGGTTCAATTTATATTAAATGAAGTCCTAATCAGTATTTATGCTGGTTGCTCAATTCAGTCATGGCGGTTGCCTTCTCCACGTTTCTTGCCAGTTATCAGGGTGCCTACGTTTCCATGAAAACACACCAGAGCATGAATTTACCTGACCTTTCTTCTCTCCAAATATGGTAGTTCTCATACCAATCACTGAGAACCATAGGTGCTGTCATCTATTGATACGCCACAACACTCATACAGCTCTTTGAACTCAGCCTCGTTCTAGCTGCCATACCTCCTTTAGCGTCAAAACATGGATACCAGCCCAGCTGTAACGATTTCTACCTTACAAGAAGATGTGCTCTCATAGCCGCGATTGCTTTTTACAGTGAGCTGTCATTCTTATAAGGATATATTCTCACAACACAAAGTGCTGACAAATCCATATAGGGGTGGAACTTAAAACTACACACCAGCAACGCCATCTAATAGCCAAATAGGTAACCTCAAGCTACGACAGCTTCGCCAAGTGGCTGACCAGCGAACTACAAGCACCTACAATGACTCGATCTTCACCGCGTAGCAACTCACTAAGCTATAATACCTCCGGTGCACCAAGCAACTGGGATTGGAACTGCGAGCGAGCACTGCATTACAATGTGGTCAGCCAAAACACACAGTGGTATGCCCACCACCAAATGTCAAAACATTGTCACATCCACAAGTGTCAGTGAGTGAGTGAAGATGATCTCCAGAATGAGATTTTCACTCTGAAGCGAAGTGTGCGCTGATATGAAACTTCCTGGCAGATTAAAACTGTGCGCCCGACCGAGACTCGAACTCGGGACCTTTGCATTTCGCGGTCAAGTGCTCTACCAACTGAGCTACCGAAGCACGACTCACGTCTCGTCCCACAACTCCACTTCTGCCAGTATCTCGTCTCCTACCTTCCAAACTTTACAGAAGCTCTCCTGCGAACCTTGCAGAACTAGCACTCCTGAGAGAATGAATATTGCGGAGACATGGCTTAGCCACAGCCTGGGGGATGTTTCCACAATGAGATTTTCACTCTGCAGCGGAGTGTGCGCTGATATGAAACTTCCTGGCAGATTAAAACTGTGTGCCCGACCGAGACTCGAAGGAGAGCTTCTGTAAAGTTTGGAAGGTAGGAGACGAGATACTGCCAGAAGTGGAGCTGTGGGACCGTGTGTGAGTCGTGCTTCGGTAGCTCAGTTGGTAGAGCACTTGCCCGCGAAAGGCAAAGGTCTCGAGTTCGAGTCTCGGTCGGGCGCACAGTTTTAAACTGCCAGGAAGTTTCATATCAGCGCACACTCCGCTGCAGAGTGAAAATCTCATTCTGGAAACATCCCCCAGGCTGTGGCTAAGCCTTCTATATCTACATCTACATTTATACTCCGCAAGCCACCCAACGGTGTGTGGCGGAGGGCACTTTACGTGCCACTGTCATTACCTCCCTTTCCCGTTCCAGTCGCGTATGGTTCGCGGGAAGAACGACTGTCTGAAAGCCTCCATGCGCGCTCTAATCTCACTAATTTTGCATTGGTGATCTCCTCGGGAGGTATAAGTAGGGGGAAGCAATATATTCGATACCTCATCCAGAAACGCACCCTCTCGAAACCTGGCGAGCAAGCTACACCGCGATGCAGAGCGCCTCTCTTGCAGAGTCTGCCACTTGAGTTTATTAAACATCTCCGTAACGTTATCACGGTTACCAAATAACCCTGTGACGAAACGCGCCGCTCTTCTTTGGATCTTCTCTATCTCCTCCGTCAGACCGATCTGGTACGGATCCCACACTGATGGGCAATACTCAAGTATAGGTCGAACGAGCGTTTTGTAAGCCACCTCCTTTGTTGATGGACTACATTTTCTAAGCACTCTCCCAATGAATCTCAACCTGGTACCCGCCTTACCAACAATTAATTTTATGTGATCATTCCACTTCAAATCGTTCCGCACGCATACTCCCAGATATTTTACAGAAGTAACTGCTACCAGTGTTTGTTCTGCTATCATATAATCATACAATAAAGGATCCTTCTTTCTATGTATTCGCAATACATTACATTTGTCTATGTTAAGGGACAGTTGCCAGTCCCTGCACCAAGTGCCTATCCGCTGCAGATCTTCCTGCATTTCGCTACAATTTTCTAATGCTGCAACTTCTCTGTATACTACAGCATCATCCGCGAAAAGCCGCATGGAACTTCCGACACTATCTACTAGGTCATTTATATATATTGTGAAAAGCAATGGTCCCATAACACTCCCCTGTGGCTCGCCAGAAGTTACTTTAACGTCTGTAGACGTCTCTCCATTGATAACATCATGCTGTGTTCTGTTTGCTAAAAACTCTTCAATCCAGCCACACAGCTGGCCTGATATTCCGTAGGTTCTTACTTTGTTTATCAGGCGACAGTGCGGAACTGTATCGAACGCCTTCCGGAAGTCAAGAAAAATAGCATCTACCTGGGAGCCTGAATCTAATATTTTCTGGGTCTCAAGAACAAATAAAGCGAGATGGGTCTCACACGATCGCTGTTTCCGGAATCCATGTTGATTCCTACATAGTAGATTCTGGGTTTCCAAAAACGACATGATACTCGAGCAAAAAACATGTTCTAAAATTCTACAACAGATCGATGTCAGAGATATAGGTCTATAGTTTTGCGCTTCTGCTCGACGACCCTTCTTGAAGACTGGGACTACCTGTGCTGTTTTCCAATCATTTGGAACCCTCCGTTCCTCTAGAGACTTGCGGTACACGGCTGTTAGAAGGGAGTCAAGTTCTTTCGCGTACTCTGTGTAGAATCGAATTGGTATCCCGTCAGATCCAGTGGACTTTCCTCTGTTGAGTGATTCCAGTTGCTTTTCTATTCCTTGGACACTTATTTCGATGTCAGCCATTTTTTCGTTTGTGCGAGGATTTAGAGAAGGAACTGCAATGCGGTCTTCCTCTGTGAAACAGCTTTACGCGTGTCATCCTCTGTTTCAATGCCATCATCATCCCGGAGTGTCTGGATATGCTGTTTCGAGCCACTTACTGATTTAACGTAAGACCAGAACTTCCTAGGATTTTCTGTCAAATCGGTACATAGAATTTTACTTTCGAATTCACTGAACGCTTCATGCATAGCCCTCCTTACGCTAACTGTGACATCGTTTAGCTTCTGTTTGTCTGAGAGGTTTCGGCTGCGTTTAAACTTGGAGTGAAGCTCTCTTTGCTTTCGCAGTAGTTTCCTAACTTTGTTGTTGTACCACGGTGGGTTTTTCCTGTCCCTCACAGTTTTACTCGGCACGTACCTGTCTAAAACGCATTTTACGATTGCCTTGAACTTTTTCCATAAACACTCAACATTGTCAGTGTCGGAACAGAAATTTTCGTTTTGATCTGTTAGGTAGTCTGAAATCTGCCTTCTATTACTCTTGCTAAACAGATAAACCTTCCTCCCTTTTTTAATATCCCTATTAACTTTCATATTCAGGGATGCTGCAACGGCCTTATGATCACTGATTCCCTGTTCGGCACATACAGATTGTCTCCGCAATATCCATTCTTTCAGGAGTGCTAGTTCTGCAAGGTTCGCAGGAGAGCTTCTGTAAGTTTGGAAGGTAGAAGACGAGATACTGGCAGAAGTGGAGCTGTGGGACCGGGCGTGAGTCGTGCTTCGGTAGCTCAGTTGGTAGAGCACTTGCCCGCGAAAGGCAAAGGTCCCGAGTTCGAGTCTCTGTCGGGCGCACAGTTTTAATCTGCCAGGAAGTTTGAAGATGATCTGCTGGTGCAATAGCAACTTATATTACAAGGCATTCCAACACATGGCATTATAAATGACGTTTTCCATTTTTCTCATAGTTTGCTCTGAAGTACAGTGTGCTTCCGGGTGCATTTTCACACTACTAAGTAGTGACGATAGTAAGTAGCAACAATTCAAATGCATTATTTATTTGGAATTACAGGTTTGTCTGGTTATTGATTTATGATGTATATTTGTGAATGTTTACGTCAGCATCTGATTTTGGTAGGCTTGTAAGGATTACTTTATTCATTGGTGAGAGCTATTCTGCTAGTTTGGATTAACTGAAGCAGACAGTAAGGGCTTAATTAGTTGTTAATTACGAAGAGTTGTTTGGGTTACCAAGGGGTTCTTGTCAACACATTTTAAATAACAAGGATATCTCCTCAATCAAAACAAGTGACTGAGGTTGTTATATCTGGAAAAATGGAGGAAACTCTGGAAGAAAGAGCTGATTCAGCAATCAGTAGTTGTGGACTATCAGTTGCCCACCCTTTGGGCCATTCATACCAACGAAGACAATGAGGTGTAAGTCAGATACAAAACTATATATGTGGTACAGTTCAGTGAATAGTGGAGAAGTTAATCGTCCCTGCATCCAAAGGAAATGTAGAACCAAAGAGAGCACAGAGGTGATATCAAAAGAAAACATAGAGAAGGTACCACAAGTAAACATGGAGCACATAGAGAAATTACCTCAAGTAACTAAAGAAATGTTGAAGAAAGAGCTGCAGGAACATCAAGGAAGAATGAAGAGAATCCTTGAAGTAAGAGATGCCAAATTGCAGGAGAGTCTGGCTCAACTTCATAAAGATATGAATAGAATTAGAGTTGGCACTTCAGGAAAACCTGAGAGAATATTAAGGAAGCTAAAGCTGCACCACAAGAAAAAATTCAAGAAGTTGACACATCATGTCCAACAGATTAAAATTGTGACAGAGACAGAACAAGAATGCAAGATCGCTATTAAAGAACTGGGCACTAAACAAACTGAACTGCGGATTTCAGAAAAGAAACGGTAGTACTCAGGCAATAGGATGATTAGTGATCAAGCAAGAGATTAAGAATTTGCAGCAGGAAATACAACAACTTGATAATGAAACTGAACACATTGATAGGAAAATTAGTAATTCAACCTTGATGAAAGATAATTTTGTTAGAATAGTGAACACTGGTAACCGGTACACCCAGGCTAATACAGAACGGAAGTAAAATCAGAAGAGGAACTGTACGCTATGATATTTACAAAGCGATTAAAAGGAATTTTCCCAGCACACTTTAAAGATGCAGACAAAATACAATTCCCAATAGACAGAATGAAAGGAGAAGCTCACACCTGGTGAGTTAAGAAGAGAAATGTAGTTAGTAATTACAGTCAATTCGAAGGGCAATTTCTGAAGGAATACTGGTCTGAGAGTTATCAATGTGTACCACTTGAAGACTTACTACATCGCAAATCGCTTAACACTTGAATGTGGACCGCGGGAGAATCTGATGAGCATTTATGAGAACTGAATGAAACCTTACAGCAACCATTAAATGACGACACAGTGATATCTGCAATAAAGAGACGATTTAGTTTAAGGATGCAGGACAATGTAAGCACATTATTAAGGACAGAGATACATTAATTCAAGTGCTGGAACAGTTAGAATCAAGTCGCTCACAGGAAAACAGTCAAGCAAACGAGCAAACCCAGGAAAGAAACAATTATCACCAAAATCAATGTTGTAACCCGTCATATCGTAGGTGACGAGTTAGTAGTCATCAATATACGAACCACGGAAAGGGCCATCAAGATTACCATGATCAGACGAGAGAACATGGTCCAAAGGATTATCTAGATGAGAAGACAGACAAAGGAATGATGTAATATAAAGTGGTAAGTATTAGGAAACCAGCACCTCTTTTTTTTTGCTATACCAACTGTTGACTGCTACATTCCCCGCTGAGTGACACTTTACTTTTTGTTTTAAGTCTTACTCCTCTCACATGTTTACTATCCACAGGCTACGAAAATTGTAGAAATTACTAGGTACATTTAATCAATGGTTGTCCAAATATTTCAATCAGGAACTGTGTGATAAAATCGGTTGCACCGTAATACACCACACATGTATGAAACTAATGTCAGCGTAGTAGTTGAAATATCTAAGAAACAATGGTGTGTGTGAATTATTCAGTGTCATGAAATCATAGAAACAGCATAAAAAAGAGTAATGATAAGTATCGTAACTGAGAGAAAACATCTATCAAAACAGTGATTGAAGCTGCTCAGTATCAGTAAAGAATTCTATATAGTCTTATACATTTGTTTGGTAAGTTGTGAAAGAACAGAGAAACTATAAAGAATTAGCATGACGCAACAGCTGATTGTGACAAACTGAAGAAAGTGGAAAATGATCTTTTATGTGAAGTTCGCAATAGACAAAACAAAAGGCAAAGCTTACATCTGGGGAGTTAAGACGACAGAAGTAGTTAGTAATTACAGCCAATTCGAAGGAGAATTTCTGAAGGAATACTGCTCTGAGAGCTACCAACGTGCAGTACTTGAAGACTTACTACAGTGCAAATCACTTAATTAACACTTGAAAGGCTACCTTGAGAGAATTTGCTGAGCATTTATGAGAACTGAATGAGACCTTACAGCAATCATTAAACAACGACATAGTAATGAAAGTCTCTTCGGGTTTGCTGCCGGATCCTAAAATCAACTTAACTCGATATTTCGGCGATCCAACTGGTCGCCATCTTCAGGAAAATGCTACTTCTGCTGATAGTCCCGCTGAGAACTGACGCCAGGTTTGCAAATCGACATACTATATATGCCACCGTTCAGTACACGGCGCATGCGCCGCCCATCACGGTTTCTGCCTTCCAAAACAGGGAGGTGGCTCCGCCCTCAGTGAAACATTGCAGGCAAAGATATATCGCAATCAAGGGCGCACCGAAGAACGTTCAGTTTTGATGCGAGATAATACAGGATTCCACGTTTTGCTAAGAGGAAACCCGTTGTCTCTGTTGATTAAATTATCAGCCAACCTAATTTCAATCGCCTCTTTATAGACACTGTTCCAAAAACCAGAAATGTTGGCAACCACAACAGTTTCCTCAAATTTCATTTTGTGTCCCTCATTTAGGCAGTGTTCTGCTACCGCCGATTTTTCCGGCTGTTGTAGCCTCGTATGACGGCGATGTTCCACACACCTGTCATGCACTGTGCGTATAGAACAGCCATGGTAAGCTTTCCCACATTGACACGGAAAAATCGGCGGTAGCAAAACACTGCCTAAATGAGGGACACAAAATGAAATTTGAGGAAACTGTTGTGGTTGCCAACATTTCCGGTTTTTGGAACAGTGTCTATAAAGAGGCGATTGAAATTAGGTTGGCTGATAATTTAATCAACAGAGACAATGGGTTTCCTCTTAGCAAAACGTGGAATCCTGTATTATCTCGCATCAAAACTGAACGTTCTTTGGTGCGCCCTTGATTGCGATATATCGTTGCCTGCAGTGTTTCACTAAGGGCTGCGCCACCTCCCTGTTTTGGAAGGCAGAAACCATGATGGGCGGCGCATGCGCCGTGTACTGAACGGTGGCCTATATAGGATGTCGATTTGCAACCTGGCGTCAGTTCTCAGCGGGACTCATCGGCAGAAGCAGCATTTTCCTGAAGATGGCGACCAGCTGGATCGCTGAAATATCGAGTTAAGTTGATTTTAGGATCCGGCAGCAAACCCGAAGAGATTTTCATGACTTATTACGCCGAGTAAGCATACGTAATCACAACGACACAGTAATATCTGCAATAAAGGGACGATTGAGTTTAAGGATGCAGGAAAATCCATATGAGCGCGTTATTAAGGCCAGGGATGCATTAGCTGAAGTACTGGAACAGCTAGAACAAGTTCACTCACAGGAAAACAGACAAGCAAATGAGAAGACCCAGGAGAGAAGCAAGTGTCACCAAAAGCAATTTAGTAACCCATTATATCACAGGTTAACAGGTGGTATTCATCAGTATGTCAACCATGGGCATGATCAAAAGAGAGAACATGATCCAAGAGTTTATCTAGATGAGAAGACAGACAAAGGAATGATGTAATATGAAGTGATAAAGTCTTAGGGAACTAGCAACTCTTTTGGTGGTACAACAACTGCTAACTAGCACACTCCCTGCTGAATGAGTCTTTACTTCTTAAGTTTCACTCCTCTCACATCTTTACTAGCCACTGGTTACGAAAATTGTAGAAATTACTAAGTAGATATAAGCCGACCATTACTAAAATGATCAGAGCCCGCGCTGAACCACCGCGCGCGATATATTTCTAAGTGTTGCGACCGTTGTCCCCAGAAACTCCTAAGTTTTTTAAACTGTGCGGTTAGACCACCACTGCCCGTGCAGCTACGTCCAACTAACCGTAAAAGGGTAAAATGGCCACCGCTTCTTATTTCAAGATCCATGTCACTTAACGCGCCAGCGAAACCACCAGTCATACCTATACCTTTTTATGGAGAAAATCAATCTTAAAACTAGACATGCCATTACAGGTGCCATTACAAGCGCTACCAACCTCATCGAAAGAACATATTAAACATAATGACATGTTAAGTAGTTTGCTCACAAGTATAAATTAAATAACTACATATTCCATTTTCAGTAATTAGTTTTCAGTCTTTTCTCACTGTGTCCTCGAATATTTATTCTACACACATATATGGCACACGTGTCTTAAGGAAATGAACTGCTGTTTTCACTACTCCAATCTAAACACAGTTATCTGTAACGACATTTAAACTATGGGTGAAACTACGTAAAATTATAAATAGTTAATTAAAACTGTCAAACATACAAAATATATAATCCTAATGTTGCACGTGGAGCATGTGCACGTTTGTCAGTCCATACTGCCATGCTGATAGTGTATCTTTCCTGAATTATTAATTAGCTGAATTCAATTAAATTCCTGATTAAAGTGCTACTCACTGGTTGATTAAGAATAATTAAATATGCAGATAGCTCAATCGACATTTATCAATGAGTTTTTTTAATCTCTCTTGTGGGTACATAAAAACCATTGTTATCAAATATTCAGTGAAAATCAGTTACAGAAACCTTCTCAGATTTATAACTAATTACACATACCACTTTCATATATACTAGCTGAATCGTCTCTCTCTCCTCTTAAGCATGGTGTATCATATTTCACAGTTAATACTATGATTTGCATTGCACTCACGGAAATGTAAATACAACTGTATAGTCCTTTGTGGATGTTGCGCTGACAGGTCAGCGTGGTCTTAGTGCTTTTCTGTGAACTATCAATGTCATGCCAACCAGCCACTGCTCTGTGGCATTCATGAACCTGATCTCTTTGTAGTATGTCATGTCATAACATTCAGAAATTACTTTTATGTTCGCCAGTGGACACCAGATGTCAAGAACAAGGGAGGCACACCAAGCTGAGACACGCAATTAAATTGGTCATTTACGAGCACTGTCTGGAACTTAAGTATATCACGATCTATGAAAAAAGAGTGTTCAACACAAACCCCTAGATACTGGAACAGTGTTATAAGAGAATCAACAGAATTTTACAAAATACATCACATTGTGCTGTATGTACTGACAGACAGACAGCACAGGGTAATGAATTTTGTAAAATTCGTACATGCTGTTGACCAGCGCCTAAACAACATGTTCAAAGTCAACAGAGATAGAGGTGATTGAAAACCTCATGAATCGTGGCACTGGGTACCAACTCCGCAAAGCCTGAGGTCCTGCACTGAAGTTGCTAAAAAAACAAGCAAAGGAAGAAACGAAAATGACATGGGGAACGAACCCCAGACAAAGCGCCAGGTGCACTGTACCCAACACAGAACGCCAGATTTCAGTCAGCCGCATCGGTCTGGAAAAGGAAGGCCAGCTCGCGGTGTGGCACAATGGACCGAAGATATAACGTCGCAGGACGCTTCTAGTGGCAACGGACTGCAATCGGAGCTCGTAGAACTGACCTTGGGGGCGCATTTTACCGAAAACGGAACGCCAGTTCGAGGCCAGTTGTTCCTGACCCAGGAAGGAACGTCTCAGTATGCTTCCAGAGGTAAGGGACTGCAGACAGAAAGACGAGAACCGATCATGGAGAAGGAAGGAATTAAGTATAAATATTGGGCCTGCTAAACACTCTCAGGTCTCAAGCAATAAAGACAACGGGACATGTTGTCGAAATGTTGTGCATGGACTACACTGACACTGAGCAGAAAACCCGGCGTGCCAAACTGTCAACAGATCGCCAGTAGAGCCTGAAGAATTGTTGTATCAAGAGATTCTATGGGGAGGAGATGTACCGAAATATCAAAAAGCTGGACAAACTTAGACATACGAAAGGGAGGATGTTATGTCTCTTACCTTCCTTCTGAGATTTAGGGATGGAGACCTACTGCCAATTTTCGCCGGGATCAAGCATCATATCAATGAGATAAAACGTCAGGCGAGCATGGCGCTTGTAAATGAAGGGATTGGAAACATACGCCACAGGTTGGTTGTGGTGGCCAGAGGGCTTTTACATCTTCGTCTGTACTTGACAACCTTCGTAACAGGTAAGTACTGGGACTGAATAGACAGTGCCTCTTGGTTCACACCAGAGTGCTCCAGGAAGAATGTCTCTTTGTGCCAGTCTGCGAAGTTTGACTATATACGCAACAAAACACACCAGTTAGAGATCACTTGCACGTTGAGTAACCTAAAATGCAAGAAGCTCGATGACACCACCTTCAAGGCACTCAGCAGGGACCTAAATTTTACAACTACTCCTAGGAATGTGCATATTTCGTGTTTGATCAGTCCAATGGAGCAAGCAGTCAACACATTTCACCAAACGTGGCAGAATAATTCAGCCAGGAGACATGCAAATCGATCACCAAGCCGAACTGCAAGATTTTCCAGTTATAACATGTGTTGGAAGTATTTGAGCTATAGCTGTAGTACGAACAATGGCTTCTACAGACATCGTGGTGACCTTTTGTTAACCGACGTAGTCAGAGACATGACGAGCTCGTAAATTATTACCACCACAGTTTTCGACGACAGCGCATATTTCAAAGCAAGAAATGTATTGCATCCAATTTTCTTACTATTATATGAGGAAATTAAAGTCAACGGCTTTTTCGTTTATATGCGATTGCAGTCTTTCTCGGCGTATTCCAACGATGAATTCTTCTCGGGTTATAAGCCGAGTGGTGGCGTCGTCTTGTCGCAACGTTTCGATGATAACCCGAGAAGAATTCATCAGCTTTTTCGTTGTTTAAAGCTAAAGGCTATAATGTTTTGCATTTTCTGTAGGCTCTTACGTTAATTAAACTACAATCATTTACTTATCCTGCATTCCTGATCATTACATATTTAATATTTTGTGTGGAATATACGATTTCAAAGATCGTATCTGATTAATACATCACTGTGTCACAGTTATAAATAGATATTAAGTATTCACTATCTAGAGAAGCTATTTTGTCTTAAGCAGATGACTATGGTTGCGTTTTCACTTGTAAATGGCAAATTCACTTGACTTTAACGTACAGTTTCTTCATTATTAGTTCAGTAATTATTCAGTCTTAAAATTTTCAAATATGGTGGCCACAAACCTATGTATTAACTGTACAGCTTGCATCCAGCTTATTTTCAAGTAAACTCGGTAAGTAAAATATTTGACTTCAGAATTTCAAAGTAAAGTTAAGAAACATCAAATGGTTCAAATGGCTCTGAGCACTATGGGACTTAACAGCTGTGGTCATCAGTCCCCTAGAACTTAGAACTACTTAAACCTAACTAACCTAAGGACATCACGCACATCCATGCCCGAGGCAGGATTCGAACCTGCGACCGTAGCAGTCGCGCGGTTCCGGACTGCGCGCCTAGAACCGCGAGACCACCGCGGCCGGCTAAGAAACATCAAACAAAATTTTGCTCGTCCAGGAACGGCGACCGTTTCTAGTAGGATAACATGTATTGCAGAGGGATTGTATGATAATTGAACACCAGATCTCAAGCAATCTTTTGACAACGCTACTGTTGTTCGTTGGATGGCACCAAATTATCTAAAGGATAAATAAGTTAAGAGAGTGTAGTGAAATATTTATGTATGTGTTAGAAATCATGATCGTGCACAACATCCCATCTATTCTTTGGAAATAAATAGTCGATTGACTAAAAATTAATAAATTCAGTTTGAGTAAAATCACGGTCAATAGTTGGTCTAAACTTTGTTTAAAAATGTGGTAGTACGATATAGAATAAAATCTTACACTCAGCTAAGTGAATAAGAGATACAGTTGTGGAAACGGTTCGTGGTAAAGACAGAATTTTACGTGACGCCACGCAGCCAAGGTCACAGGCGCGAGAACGGCCGCAATAGCGGTAGTTTTTGAGTGTAACGGACAGCTAGTCAGCTTTGTACACCATGCGTGATAAAAATCGGTTAGGAGGGGCATTTAAGCACAATAATAAGTCAAAGAAAGGTTACACGCGTCATTAAGTGATAGTAAATTCAAACACTGTTGTGAAAACATTTGGTTCGATTACATGCGGTTTGTTGCGCCAAAATGCGGTAAATCGCGAATGCGTGGTTCGTTTGTGGACTGCAGCAGCGGAACTCAACAAGAAGAAGATCCGAGATTACGGACTTGGGGAACGAACGACAGACTTAGGACCAGGTGCACCGTAACCAGAAGAGCTGTCAGGCGCATCGGATCGTAAGCGGAATGCAAGTTCATGGCTAGGTGCTCCTACTGAAGGCGGACAACTCTGGACCGGTCCTACAACCGGCGGCAGAGAGAGAGCTGTTGCTGACGTAGGCGTGGCGGGACGTACATGGACGAATGAGGCCTCCAAGTGCACTAGCCCCCCCCCCCCCCTCCACCACTCCCAACCCGTCCGACAGCTACAGCTGACGCAGGCGGATGCGTTTGGCAGACGGTCAAAATAAAGTATGGATCTCGTTCTGCGCCAATTGCCAAGGAGAACAGCGCGCCGCTCAACACTGAAACGTGCCATTATACAGTCACTGCTTTCCTACTACTCCACAATATAACAGTTCGCGATAAAAGGCACATCACTTCTCAAGAATGTCAACTAAGCAGTCCGCGTTCCGTCTCGAAAGAGGCCCGTTAACACATGTGTGACTGCACTATTCCACTGTCGTAGCCTTTATAATATTGCGTGGAAAATTGATCAGATGCATTTAAATACCTTTTGTCCATTATTTTTACAGTTCACAATACACTGAAAAACAGTTTAATATATGTCCACAGCAACAAATTAACCGTCCACGCCTGTCCGCTGCACAACAACCAACCTTCCATAATTGCTATCATCGCACTGTTATGTTAAACTCGTAACGTATCAATACGAACCTAGACTCTCACTCTCGAAGAGTATTTATAACAATCAAATCTTATTTAAACATTTCAGTGTAAGCATGTAATATTCGCGCAAACAAAGTTGACACTCTGCGCAGAAGCTGGGGGAGCGATGTAAATGGGAAATGCCATTACGCTCGCTCCCATCAGCCACCACGTCGAGTGTCAACTTCGTTTGCACATGTAAAAATGATTTCAAAATTTAAGAAATAAATTAAATAAAGTAGCAGTTACAGCAGTTAATATGCAGTGTCTGACAGTAAACACAAGGTGTGATGAATTATGTTAACAGAATCTTCCGTCGGTTCATGGTAGAACAACATTCAACATTATAATAAATGAAAAGCACCAGTTTGCCTTTGTTCTACAATATTGCTTTTATTTTGTCAACCGGTTTTCGGCTTACAAGGCCATATTTAGACATTTACTGAGTATTGTCACCAAAGACGTTACAGTGTTTGCAAACAACATTGAAACAGAAGTAACACGTCTAGACTGAAGCAGAAACGTACAGTCAGTAACATCTTTGGCAGTGTGGTGGTAATGCAATGAAGAAGTAGTTACATTGATAATTGTTTCTTCCTTTATGTGGTTTGTATATCACTCTCCATGTTTTATACCTCCTGATGTAGCCTTTTCAAGTAAGAATTTTCTTTTATTTTATTAGTTTTGTTTATTAATAGAAACTGTTATGTAGGCATGCTGTTCCTATTTTGTGCTAACGTTTTTCCTGTCTACTCCATTTTTATTTATTTACTCTTTAGGTTTTTACTTCTTCATTGCATTACCACCACACTGTCAAATATGTTAGTTACTGTATGTTTCTGCTTCAGTCTAGATGTGTTACTTCTCTTCCAATGTTGTTTGCAAACATCGTAACTTCTTTGGTGACAATACTCAGTAAATTTATGAAGATGGTCCTTGCAAGTCGAAAACCGATTAACACAATAAAAGTAATATTGTAGAACAAAAGCAAACTGGTGCTTTTCATTTATTGTGATGAATTATATAAGAGATAAATATTAGTATACGAATTAAATATCAACGTACCTGTGTATAGGTAGCTTCATAGTACTAGAATCACAACCTCTGCCGTTGGCAAAAGCGATGGAGTACAGGGTGCTTAAGGAAGACTCCTTCAGTTTCACCAGTCCAATACTTCTATATAAACGGAGATACAAACTTGCAGTTTCATTTATTTAGTGTATGACACACATCGTATTTTAAGATATTTAAAGAACAAAAAAAGGCAAGTGAGATATACATTTTATATGCTAAGATAAAATGCTCCAATCCACTCAAGACATGCAGGTGTTGGAATGAAGAACACAATTAGATTACCAAGATATACTCTCAGCTCACATTCTTTGTCAATGTGATGGCTGGATTGTCTTGGAGCACCACAGTTGTGGCTTGATATAGAAAGTTTTCGACACTTGTACAGATTTCCTGAACACATATCGTGTCCAGGGCAAATATATTTAAATTTTTTTCATAAATGCTGGGGAATTTAAAAATCACGTAATTACTGTTGGGTCTGTTAGGTTACGTAGATAGTGTGACGTAATCTGTCAAAATTGCTGGCCCTTTAAACTTGATGTTGCATTTAGTTTTTGCAAAGTATTCAGAGACACGTACATACTGAACTCTCCCCATGAGATCCATGTTTTTGGGACCCTGAAGGAAGACATTCGCGGCCGTCAATTTGCGTCATACAAAGAGGTGCGCGCCTGGATTCAATCATTGTCCCACAGGCAGCTGTAAATATTTTTTCATGAAGGCATCGACAGTCATGTCTCACAGAAGCATACATGTATTATAGTCTGCATAGGATACGGTGGCCGATGCGCAGTGACCAGTTGTCGTCCAAAGCGCTGGACGAGTTCATTCGTCTGTTCGGAAGGGGAGGCCAGCAGTGTTCCTCCCCCTTCGGCAGGTCGGCTATGACAGAATCGAGGCGCATTCCCTGCCAACTTGCTCAAACGATTTTACGGAAACTATTCTGTAAAAAATATCATTTTTGCGTCACTTATAGCTTTGTACATCAGCTTCATGATGACATGCACATCATGTTGTTAATGGTCATAGTTATTGTGGCATTTGCGTGTAAGACACTGCGCTAAATTCGAAAACGTTAGCTATTAAAAATAGGAGTCGCTATAATTTTGCGTTTGATACATATTACGTAATATGTTGGCAGCAATGAAATTTAGTTAACATGTGAAATTTTTATTTAGACTTAGGTGAAGATCCATCAGCCAAAAATCTCGAAAATTGATCTAATGTAACACACTCATTTGTGATCGCCTGCGCCAGCGATAAACCAGGAATAAAATATCTATAACATTCCAAATATTTCAAAAACGGTTTGAGATATCAAAACGAAATTGTGGCAAATAATATCATGCAAAGAGGTGAGTATTTTGCCATATCGTTATTGTGCGGAACTTCTGTATCTACCATGTTATTCCACTAACTAGAGACTTTCAGGGTGAAAAAAATGCAATTTCTAAGGGCCATCGATAGCTGGTGAAACGAGAAATACTATGAGTTTTGTAACAACATCAGTGAAAACATTGCACGTTTACTTTCGTACCAATAATGTGGTTCTTCATAAGTTATTGACCTTTCTTTTCCTCAGTTCCTCACTTAATTAATTTAATAAACCACTGTTTCAGGATCCTCTCCCAATTGCGTCTGCACAACCTGTTAGGTGACACTTGGTAAACTTCGCTGTGTTTTGGCAAAAAAGCAAAAACATGGCTCTGAGAACTATGAGACTTACCTTGTAAGGTCATCAGTCCCATAGAACTTAGAACTAGTTAAACCTAACTAACCTAAGGACATCACACACATCCATGCAGGCAGGCAGGATTCGAACCTGCGACCGTAGCGGTGGCGCGGTTCCAGACTGTAGCGCCTAGAACCGCTCGGCCACTCCGGCCGGGGCAAAAAAGGAACTCATTGCTTTCGTTGCATTTTCGGCGGAATTCTTTTTAGGTAGTAATCAAAGCACAGGTGACATATCTTTTTGAATGGTCGCCATATAAGTGTGGACGTGGAGGGGGCTCCAATTAATGTTACAAAAAATGTGAGCCTAGGCTTCAGTTAAGAACAGCACTTCCCCTCCAACATTGGCATTTCCCCTACAGCGCCTGTCCGTAACCCCCCCCCCCCCCCCCACTGCAACTTTCCCCACGCATGCCTTGCTGATTGTGCATCTGCTGGTCACATAGTTCTGTGCACACACTACTAACAGATGCGGCGATTACATTTAAAATAATAAATGGTTTACTTAGTCGTTTCCATCCGTCTCGTTCTCATTTGACTCCTCCTTACATTTTCTTACCTACCTCTGGATTACCTCTTTTGGTAGAGTGCATTTTCTCAAAAAGGACATTTCTTCACCGTTTCTACGCAATGCCTTCATCTCGGAGGAAGTATTTCTACGTCTACATCCTGCTCTTCTAACCACTATTAAGTTCATGGCAGATTGTATTTCCCACTGCTCCAGTTATTAGGGCTACCACTGCTTTCCATACTATATCATAGATGGATTGTGAAAAGACTGATCGTTGAAATAGCTCTGTGGGAGCTGTAATTAATCTGATCTTGTTCTCAAAATGCCTATGCGTGAAATGTAGCAGCTTGTAGTATATACCTAGATTCACAATTTAAAGCCTTTGTTAAGTAGGCTTTCTTGGGATTATTTACATACATCTTTAAATGTCCACCTGTTCAGTTTCTTCGGCTTCTCTTTGACACTCTTCCACGGATCAAACAAACCTGTGGCCATTCGCCCTGCCCTTCTCTGTTACGTTCAATATCTCCTGTTATTCCTCTTTGGTATGGGTCCCACACACTTGAGCAATAGTCGAAGACAAGTGGCAAGAGTAATTTGTAAGCAATCTCCTTTGTACAGTGCAGTACCCTAGTATTCTACCTATGAACTGAGGTCTGCCAAGGGCCTCGTCTACGACTGATCCGATGTGATAGTTCCACTTCGCATCCTAACTTAGTGTTACTCCCAGGTATTTGTATGAATTGGCCGATTACATTTGTATCTCGTTGATTCTGTAGTCATTGGATACTAGGTTTTTTTTTTGTTTTGCGAAGTGTACAGTTTTCCAATCACGAACGTTTAAGCATGTTGCCAATTTTTCGCTACAAAATACTGTGTCACATTTTTTCAGTCTTTATAATGAATAAACTTAAGAACTATGTGAAATTTTGATTTCGAACGCCTTAGGAACATGGGTAGTGCTACATAGTCACTGTATAAGGTATTGTTCGAAATGTTCAATAACTCTTGCCTTGTTTTATTTGTTTCAGGTGTGGCGAATTCCTGGTCTGTGGGAGCGAGTATTTTACGTGATACTACCGCAGTTACCATATTACATAAAAGATTTCACTAATTACCTCGCTTTCCAGTGGGGTAACACTGTGTCGCCATATCCAAAAAGCACGGAAAAACAGAACAGAACACACTGAAATTACTGGCGATAAAGCTGTTCTGTTCTCTGGCATCTCTGATAGCTTTTTTTCTGTATCGTTTGCTCCGTTGTCAAAGACCCCTTCTCTGTAGAAGGCAATAACATGAACAATAAAATTGTGGTCAGCTAACAGTAATCTAGGTGAATATTTCACATAGTGGTGGGTAGTAGTTACCTGAGCAAAGATATTATACACACAGGACGAGGTGCCTAAATTTGTCACTTCAAATGACGTTTGAGTAAAAGATAATTGTAAAATCTGTTCACGTGAAAGAACAGTTATCAATGGTGTAACCTCCCCACAAAAATTTTTCAAATGACAATATTTAAATGACAATGAAAATCGTGGTAAGTGTAAGCTCCCAGCAAAAATATTAATAATTTATGGACAAAGACAATAAATGAGAAATAGCAATCTGAGCCAAATGTAAGCTGCCCACAAAAAAGTAAGACAATTCAATGATAATGAAATCTCAGTGACAATGAAAACGCAAATAGACCGAAATGTCGATCTTAGGCCCTGTTCTTACCTCAGTAAAATTGCATCTACTCTTATTTTCGCCATAGCTTGGAGGAAATGCATCGCAAATATTCTTTGAATTTAAGTAAACTTTTCTTTAAGGAAATGCATGGGAAACTTTCTTTCAATTCAAATGATTGTTTTCTTAAAAAATTACTTTGAAAACAAAATTATTATTGGGGCGATTCTTGGACAAATTAATTACAGTTAATATACACTACATTATCAGATGTACGCAATGCTGCTTCATTACCTTATTCAAAAAATATACCTCGTCCTGAATCTTGACCAGAGGGCCATGTCGACGCCCGCCGACTCCTCACACAACTCCGACTGTCTCTCGCGCGCTACTAGCGACTAGCAACAACTACTACTGACTCCCTACATGCAACTCAACTCTCGCGCGGTCAAGCGCAGACTAGCAACGATAAATAACTCTCTGGTCAGAGATTCTGTCATGCCTCGCCATCGCTGCTACTGAATACGTACGTGTTTCATAACCCTCCACTGGGGGGGCAAAAATTTGGCAGCGATGGTGAGTCATTTGGACTTGCCATGAGCAACAAATTTTTTCTTAATTAATTAATTTTTACAATTCACAGAATATTCAGATGTAGAACATGAATTAAATGTGGTGCACATGCATCGAGTACAAAACATATCAGGCAAAGACAAAATATATACAAAACATATTCACAATTCGCAAAAGTGCACATGCACAGTAGTACAGAACATATCAGGTAATGACAAAATATATATACAATGAGTAAAAAACATATTAACAAAAGACATAAGTGCACACGCACTGAAAAAATTCGTCAACGTTTTCACAACAAATAAATGTAATGGCAAAAAATCATCAAATCACAAAATGTATTAATAAATGACAAAAGTGCACACGCACTGTAATACGGAACATATCAGAAAACCACAAAATGTATTAATAAATGACAAAAGTGCACATGCACTGTAATATGGAACATATTAGAAAACTACAATATGTATACGTAATGAGTACAAATGGCATAAAGTGCACACGCACTGTAAAAGCTCTCTAATATTTTTACAACAAATAAACCTAATGAGTACAAATCATATTGACAAAAGTGCACACGCACTGAAGTAGTGAACATATTAGGAAATCACAAATGTATAGGCAACGAGTACAAATCATATTAACAAATGGCATAGAGTGCACACGCACTGTAATGCTCTCTAGTATTTTTCTACAACAAACAAACAAATCAAGGAGTGTATTAAAGTGCGCATGCACTTTAGAAGTCTTTAGTAATTTCAGGACAACTAATCTTATTAACAAATGAAAGGAAGTGCACACGCACTCTATATGACTTTTTTATTTTACAAGAATTAGGAAAGGAATAGGAAGGATTGCGTCATGGATGTAGCACTTTAGGTTGCACGCAGCTGCACTGAAAGTCCATATCTTTCCACAGAAGTACTACACCAAGTGAGACAAACGGAAGTTCTTTTCCCAGAAGTATTTATCAGCGTAGCCAAGACACTGAAATGTCGTAGTAATATTCCCTGTTATCATTTTGGCAGTACATCAGGTACACCAAACAGTGGGACCATAATAACGTCTTCATCGCTCACGGTGGTGGACAGCATGTCGTGTCAACACCACGCTCTTACAAGGCACACCAACGTAGAATTAGTGCAAAAACCAAATATAGTGCTCCATGATCATGAGGATGGACAGGACAAATGGATATTACAGTAATTCCAGGTAGTTAGGTCAGAAGGTGAAGGACATTAAGTCACATAGTAGTCTTCATTGAGAATTACATTAGTAGTTTGCGGCATTCATAGCCCAGTTATTGAACATTTCTGTACCATGTATTTAGTATTACAGAATAATGTTCATAAAATTAACTGATTATAGCAACTATTGGCATCATGGGTAATTGTATTACTATAAACAGTGGCAGTCCTTGGCCAGTTACAAAGCATATTTAGTATGACAGAATAATGTTCATAAAATTAACTGAACCTTGGCACTTATTGGCCAATTATAAACCATCAGAAGTCATCATTGAAAAGGAGAGTCAATTATTGGCATAGCATTAACATAATTCATTTAGTTATACTAATTATTGGCACTCATTGGCCAGCTACAAAACATCAAAAGTCATCATTGAAAACAGGAGCTAATGAATGGCATAGTATTAACATAATTCATTTAGTTACACTAATTATTGGCACTCGGTGGCCAGTCACAAAACATCAAAAGTCATCATTGAAAACAGGAGCTAATGAATGGTATAGTATTAACATAATTCATTTAGTTACACTAATTATTGGCACTCAGTGGCCAGTTACAAAACATCAAAAGTCATCATTAAAAACAGGAGCTAATGAATGGTATAGTATTAACATAATTCATTTAGTTACACTAATTATTGGCACTCAGTGGCCAGCAAGTATTGAATAGTACAAAACATTGTTCATCATTCAGTATTATTCAGAACTCTCTTAAATGGGTAGCATTATTTGGAACTGGTGATACATTTTTTTTTAGCAATGCATTGCTTTGGGTAATTATAAGGGAAAGCAAGAAGAGAAAAAGAGAAAAGAATTTGCTTCTGGGTTGTTCCTGTAAGTGAAAAATGTGTAACGTCATTCGTCATGAGTCAGCTGTAGCAAGGTTATGAAACAAGGAAGTATATGTGATCACATTTATAAATGATAGACACAACTGAGTAAAAAAATGCAAGTACTAGTACAGGTTTAATAAGTAACAGGTTTAGTAAGTATCATGAGAAAGCTTCTCCTGAAAAAAAATACAAAATGGATTACTGAGCTGAAAGAAGAAACGCATACTATGCTGAAAAGTAGTGAACTTCGAATTAACAGGTAGTGAAATGTGTATAAAAAATGTGTTCCATAACTGTCCTTTCCAAAACTTTCAGTCATCATACCATACGATATAAAGCGTACTGTCAAAACAAACTGCAACAAATACTTAAACAACTACATAGCATAAATACATAAACTTCAACATCATCCTCATCTGTAAAGAAAAAAACTTCATTATCCATCACTTCATTATCCATATTATCATAACTTCATTATTATCATCACCTGTAAAGAAAAACTTCATTATTCATAGAAGCATATTCTTCATCATTACTCTTCATCAGCATTCATTATCATCTGCAAAAAAAAATCACTTCATTACTCATTACACAACTATTCCTTATCTCTAGCATATTTCATCACTAAAACTAAGATGTGTAGTTCTGTCTGACAGCCTGCATCAATCGCCTTGTATTCTGAAAGAAAAAATTAGTTAAGACTGCTATTCTACGATGTATAGTATATTCTTGTTAATGCTTGTTAATTCTGATCCATTTACTCTTCTTCACGAGGTTTGCATCTTCTTTCGATCATTCCACAGTTGAAATTCAAATTTCTGTTTAATTTATTTCCTTTACACGTTATTTATTTCTGAAAATGATGAACAAAGATTAATGTCTTGCATTTACATCATATACTCACTAAATAATGACTGGTTTATGGTGACATAATTAAGCATACAGCATAACATGACAGAAAACGTAATATGTCAAAAGCATAGACAGTGTTCAAAGGCAAAAATGTACAGAGAATATCACAATGCAGCAACAAAAAAAAAATGTAAAACAGTCACGATGTTGAGATATCATAGGGCAAAAAATGTCAAAGTCAACTGGTGTGTGTTATACCTTAACTATTTCACAGTGCATACAAACAAAACATGAAAACAATCGTACATACATAAGAAAGACAAAAATGTGACGTTCGTTGTATTCAGCTTGTAGAGGCGAGAATTAAAGACTTTAATGGAGAGAGAATTTGATAAAATTAATACGTTACTACATAGAATTGCATAATTATTCATAAAACACGTAAGTTTGTCTGGAAAAATATGCACGGTCTGATGTGTAACGACAAGAAGAGCGACCTGCTAACCTTACCTTGCCGGGCACTTGCCAAGAAAAAATACGATAGTCATCAATAATTAATCACGTGAATATAATTGTATAAGTGGTCATAAGTGGCATCATAGCACGTTAAATCATAAAGTGGTTTCATTCAATAAAGGGTTTAATGTTCGACACATGGTGGTTGCCCTTACTTTTCCTGGTTCTCAAAGTTTCGACGTGTACAACATTGGGGCGAGGAATGCTGCGAATCCGATGTGGACCTGCGTATAGAAGTTCAAATTTACTGCACTTACCTTTTATTCTGCTGGATAAATAGTGTGTACGTACTAATATCTTCTGTCCAATGTGAAAGTCACGGCGTGTACAAACCTGTCTTTGCTGTCTTCTTCGGCGCTCTGCGGCACGTTTGATGTTGTCCAGCGCAATGTTAATTATTTCATGGTGTCGTAATCGACGAGATGTAGGAAAGTGTACTAATTCTTTAATTTTGTTAGGTGGTTCAGCATTTTTCAGTATAACAGACGGAGATAGCATAGTGGATTCATTTGGTATGGAATTAATTACATCTTGGAAGGAGAATATGTGTGTAACCCAATTAATATGTCTTTTGTGGCAGTATATTCTACACAGTTTACCAATTTCTTTCATTAATCGTTCACAAGGGTTCGAGGAAGCATGGTACCTGGATATATAGATCGGAGAAATGTTTCTAGCTCGTAACATGCGTGTCCATATAGCAGAACGAAATTGTGATCCATTATCGGAAATTACTTTCAACACATGCCCTACATGAAATAGAAAATGTTTTACAAATGCTTTCGAAACAGTTTCAGCAGTAGCTTTGCGTAACAAAGTGAAAGTAACAAATTTTGAAGTGAGTTCAACAGCGACAAAGATGTAGCAAAAACCTCTGTTAGTTCTCGGAATTGGACCAAAAATGTCTACTGCGGCCATATGTCTTAATTTAACAGGTACAATGGGATATAATGGAGGAATATGTGAAGTGGTGTCTGACTTAGCTTTCTGGCAAATTTTACATGACGCTAAAACTCGTCGTATACGTTTCTCCATGTTGACAAAATAACAGTTCTGCCTCAGTATAAGAAAACATTTTCTAGCTCCGTAATGTGCATAACTTAAATGAGTGTACCAGATTAATTTGTTAACCAGTTCGTCAGGAATGCATAATAACCAATTGTTGCTGTCAGGATGAGAGCGGCGAAATATAATGTCATTGCGTACAGTGTAATGGTTTCTAATCGTAACATTATTCTTATTTTGCCAGAGGTGTTTAATTTCTTTCCACACGTTGTCTTTATTTTGCTTTTTTGCTATGTCCTGTAATGACGATGAAATAAAATTTTCAAACGCAACTTGCTGAATGTACATGACACCGAAATTTGCTTTGCAGAAGTTGGTTGCTACGTCTTGCTGATTGTTGCTGAGAGAACGCGATAGTGCGTCTGCTATAACATTTTGTGTGCTGGGAATGTGAACAATCGTAAAATTAAATTCCTGTAAATAAAGTTTCCATCTGCTTAATCTGTCGTGAGTGAATTTAGCCGAAAGTAAAAACTGTATAGCTCTATGGTCTGTGTAAACGGTGGTATGTCTGCCATAAAGAAAGTGCCTAAATCTCGTAAAAGCCCATACAACACATAATGTTTCCAGTTCTGTAACGGAATAATTTCGTTCAGCAGGCGACAAAATGCGGCTTCCAAATGCGATGTTTTTGATTACTGTAGAGCCGTCTTCTTCAATTTCCTGAAAAATGTGTACGCCTAAAGGGGTGTTGGAACTGTCGGTGGCAATGGAAAAATTTCTGGTAAGATCTAGGTGCGATAAAAGTGGAGCATTCAACAAGGCTTCTTTCAGGTTCATGAATTCAGAATGTGCTTGCTTATCCCAGGACCAAATAGCATTTTTACCTGTTAATTGGCATAATATAGGTGTGTCTAAAGCAGAATGATGAATAAATTTACGAAAAAAGTTAATTAAGCCCAAAAAACTGTGTAATTGCTTCTTCGTTGTAGGAACAGTAATGTCACGTAGAGCTTGAAGTTTTTCCGGATCTGGCGCAATGCCTTCTGCTGAAATTACGTGTCCAAGAAATTTTATGGACGTTTTCCCAAAGTGCGATTTACTGAGATTAACTGTGAGTCCTTGTGCATGAAAAGTTTGTAACAGTCGTTTAAGAATCATATTGTGTTCAGACCAGTTAGCTTCTGCGATAAGAATGTCGTCTACGTACGTCGTAATTCTGTCCTTAAGTTCTGTCGGAAGTATTGTGTTCAAACCGCGAATAAAAGCTGCAGAAGAAATAGTTAATCCGAATGGTAATTTACAAAATTGATAACAGTCACCAAAACAGAGAAAAGCTGTGTACTTTCTGCAATTCGGATGAAGTTGAATTTGCCAAAATCCCGATTTCAAATCTAATGTGGAATAAATAGCTGTACCGTGAAATTTCTGTAGTAGTTCCTCTAATGTCTGTGGTCGATCTGTTTCATTAATAATTATGTCATTGATGTGACGTGAATCAAGCACGAGGCGAAGTGAGCCATCTTTTTTCTTAACAATATGTAGCGGGTTTATGTACGGACTAACTGCTAGTTCAATAATTCCTTGGTTAAGCATATCCTGCAATTCTTTCTTAACTTGTTCTCTATGGATATACGGAATGGGATAATGTTTAGCTTTAAATGTATCGTGCTGTTTGACTTGAAATTCATACATAAAACCGGACATAGTACCAGGAATGTTGTCAAAAACTGGAGCTTGCTGTAAAAGAATTTTGCGTAGTTGCGTGCGTTCGTCGTCTATATTTGCACTGCTCTGTTTAACTTTATCAGAAATCATCTGTTTTACGTCGTAGTCAGCTTCGTCTGGAGTATTATAGTTATGTACGTACGTGTCTGTGAACAATGCGGAATTACAGTCTATGTTACGTGTTGCGGAAATGACCTCTGTGCGATTCATTGTTTGTTCTTCCGCAAATAGTGAGTGCTGAAATTCTAAAGCCAATTGCACATTTTCATCCTTCAACATTAAATAGGAATTTTGAAAATCAACCACTGCGTCGTGTTGTACCAGAAAATTCGTACCTAAAATAATGTCCGTTGTCAATAAAGGAACAATCCAAAATATGAGTGAAATGTGTGACCTGCAATACAAAATGATCAATGCGTCTGTAATTTAACGTCTACACCTTTACTCGATACTGCTCCTTTTACTTTCGTTTTGCCTAATGGTAATGTGGGATATGTATTCTCTTTGTTACACTCGTCAAAAGTTTCCTCATTTATTACTGACATAGGTGATCCGGAATCGATTACTCCTGAAAATTTCGATGAACCAATTTTAATTTCGATGACAGGATGTGAAATGATTTTCTGAACAACTGGTCTTTCCTGCAAGAGAGTGTCTCTGATATCGTCAAAAGTAATTACATTTTCGTGAACAATATTCTGTGAGTCAAAGGTAGTACTTGCGTTATTGGAAGATCCGACCTGTACAGTATCTAGTCAAATTCTATCTGACGTGTTATTTTCTGGAGGATGTTGCGGCATTTATACTATTTGAACTGTTCTATTACTTCTTCCAGACGTATTACGCTCTGGATGATACCTACTGTCGGGTACATTCATGAGAATATGTTGTTGCTGATCATTTTGCTGCTCGTAGGACCGACTGTTATTAAACGTACGCCGATAATTGTGCTCATTGTTTTTACGTCTGTCGTGATAGTCATTCCTATACGGTGCATTGCGATAGGAATTAAAATACTGTGTTTTCTCTACGTAGTTGCTTCTTAGCTGCCGTGCGTTACTATTTGTTGTATCAGGGACTATACGTGCACGCGGCGAAACATTAAAGCTTGGCTGACCTTGTGCATAACATTGTTGGTTACGTATGCTAACCGGCTGACTTTCATGCTGTTGTGGTGGAAAACGTCTATTGTTACAAAAATGTGGTTCCTGTTGCGGACAATTTTGACGATATTGATAATTGGAATTTTGTCTGTTATTGAAGTTTTGGTGGTTGTCATTCCTAAAGCGTCTGTTACTTTTACTATTGTAATTACGTGACTGATCGTAATTACTGTATGTTTGTTGACCTTGGTTATTATATGAAAAATTTTTCTTTGCGAAGGAATAATCTGATTGCTGCACTTCTAAAAGCTGCAGTAGATCCCTGAATGCCGAAATATTTTCTTTTTCCTGACCTGTTAAAAGTGACACTCTTAATGATCGTGATAATTTAGAGATACATAATTGAATGAGTGCAGATTCACTATAGGGTTCACTTAAATACTGGTTTTGTTGCACCATGTGCTCAAAAAATTGCGTCACACTGGGAAAATTGGAGTTCTCATAATTTGGCAAACTAATTAGTTGATCTTTAATTCCGCGCTGTGTCGTCTTCGACCAGTACGCTGACAGAAAAGCATTCTGAAATTCCTCTACCGAGTAACATTGACTCGCGATCGGTCTCATACGAGTTGCCGGGTCGCCTTCCAAAAAACTGCAAATAAATTCAAGTTTGTGCGTTACGGGCCAAGTCGGTGGAAAAGCAAAGCTAAATTGTTGTATCCAATCTAGCGGATGAATCTGTGTTCTGTCATTTTTAAACACTTTAAATTTTCTCCCTGACAGAAAATGTTTGTAATCAAAATTATCGTCTCTGTATGTTGGAACAGGTTCATGATTGTAAGAGAATCTATTTGTCTGTGTCTGTTCGGAATCTAAGTCGTGTACTCTCTGTTGATTACCTAAATTATACGCACTGCGCGAGTCTGACAAATGTTCACAAAGTCGCGTCTGCTGTGATGTGTTAAACGCTGAAATATTTTTTATCTCTGTTACCTCTTGCTGTAAACTTGACAATTTTCTATGCAACGTGTTATTAGGCGAATCGATCTCATTAATTGTCTGCTGTAGATTTTGAAATTCAGGTGTTTGATTAAATGAAACCGGTGAAGTATCGTCTGATTTGCTGTCATTATTACTTTCAATAGCATCAATACGACTGGCCAATTCATCACATTTTTCAGTCAGTATTTTTACCTGATCATCGCTTTTAGTGTCAGAAGTATTAATCTGTTTTTGTAATTTACGTGTGGTTTCGTTCAATTTTTTAACGTCAGCTTTGATGACATCGCAATCCTGTGTTATTTCTAATTGTTCAAATCTGTCTGTCACTGTCTGAATATCTGCTGTGTGTGTATCTGTTTTTGATTTAAGATCAGAAATTTCATCACGTAATTCCGCGTTCAACTGTTCGATGGTATTAATTTTGTCGGACACTGTAGCAATATTGTTGTCTACGTATGTTTTTGCTTTCGCAAACATTTTACGTTTGTCTTCCTGTCTCTGTGCAGTGATTGTTTCCCTATTATCTGTGCTGTTTGATGGTGTATCTGCAATTGTCACGTTTTGTGTATCCATTTGGATATTCTGTGACTCACAAGGTCTGCTTATCGAATCTCCACTGTGCGTCGCTATTTCGGAATTAAATGTATCCTTCATACTTTCAGTACACTGTCCATTTTCGTTAGAAAAATTTATCTGTACGTTACTTGAATTTTTCAAACCGGGTGTGTTAAACTGGGCAGCGCTCATTACAATAGAACGCCCCGCGTCATCAATTGTCGTCATATTAACAGAGGACACAATTGAGTTCGTTTGTTCATCATTAAGATCTACATCATTATTGGTGGTTGGAACGCACTGATTATCAGTGAACGCAGGATTGTCATCATTACACTGCGTGTCACTAGTACCATTGGTGAAGTTGTTTAAGTCGGCTATTTCGTTCATAATACCTCGCGATACACTATTCACAGTCTTGCGCGGCATTTTTACAATAGTCACAATTATTCACAAAAACAATAAGCACAAATGCAAAAGGCAACAAACACAAATACAATAGAGCAACGAATTGCCGATGATCTGAGGAAAGAAAGTCACAAAATTAGTAAAAGCATTGCGCCAAAAGCTAATTATATTTTAGTAAATAACAGCAGATATCTGGCTACGTTTCAGAAGATTCTCAACGAAATACGATCCTGGACTGGATGTCGCCAAGTGTAACCTCCTCACAAAAATTTTTCAAATGACAATATTTAAATGACAATGAAAATCGTGGTAAGTGTAAGCTCCCAGCAAAAATATTAATAATTTATGGACAAAGACAATAAATGAGAAATAGCAATCTGAGCCAAATGTAAGCTGCCCACAAAAAAGTAAGACAATTCAATGATAATGAAATCTCAGTGACAATGAAAACGTAAATAGACCGAAATGTCGATCTTAGGCCCTGTTCTTACCTCAGTAAAATTGCATCTACTCTTATTTTCGCCATAGCTTGGAGGAAATGCATCGCAAATATTCTTTGAATTTAAGTAAACTTTTCTTTAAGGAAATGCATGGGAAACTTTCTTTCAATTCAAATGATTGTTTTCTTAAAAAATTACTTTGAAAACAAAATTATTATTGGGGCGATTCTTGGACAAATTAATTACAGTTAATATACACTACATTATCAGATGTGCGCAATGCTGCTTCATTACCTTATTCAAAAAATATACCTCGTCCTGAATCTTGACCAGAGGGCCATGTCGACGCCCGCCGACTCCTCACACAACTCCGACTGTCTCTCGCGCGCTACTAGCACTGACTGACTGCAACTAGCAACAACTACTACTGACTCCCTACATGCAACTCAACTCTCGCGCGGTCAAGCGCAGACTAGCAACGATAAATAACTCTCTGGTCTGAGATTCTGTCATGCCTCGCCATCGCTGCTACTGAATACGTACGTGTTTCAATGGCTTACGAAATAAAGACCAGTGCGTTTCACAACTTGAGTAATCGCAAGACAGAGATATTAACTACGTTTCTCAAATGGAACTTGTATTTTTAGGCGTCAGAAAAGTACATATCTTAGAATCAAATTCAGTGATCTAATGTTTTAGGCCTGACGACTTTCTTTTTTTTTTTCTCCTCCATCGGTCTCCTACTGGTTCGACGCCGTACATCACATATTCCTCTCCTCTTCATCCCAGAGTAGCGCTTGCACCCCAAACGTCCTCAGTTATTTATTGGAAGTGTTTCAGTATCTGTCTTTTCCTGCAGTTTCTACCCTCTACACGTCTACAGCATTTTCTAGTACAAGAGAAGTTCTTTCCTGCCATCTTAACAAATGTCTTACGAAATTTCGATCACTTACTTTCTTCGCTGAATGCGAAAATATTTTATCTGCGCCGACCTACACAGGAAGAAATGACCATCTCAATAAAATTAGAGATATCACAGCTCGTACAGAAAATTTCATGGATCTGATGGGACACCAGTTCGATTTGACAAAGAGTACGCGAAGGAACTTGCCCCCCTTCTTGCAGCGGTGTACCATAGGTCTCTAGAAGAGCGTAGCGTTCCAAAAGATTGGAAAAGGGCACAGGTCATCCCCGTTTTCAAGAAGGGACGTCGAACAGATGTGCAGAACTACAGACCTATATCTCTAACGTCGATCAGTTGTAGAATTTTGGAACACGTAATATGTTCGAGTATAATGACTTTTCTGGAGACTAGAAATCTACTCCGTAGGAAACAGCATGGGTTTCGAAAAAGATGATAGTGTGAAACCCAGCTTGTGCTATTCGTCCACGAGACTCAGAGGGCCATAGACACGTGTTCCCAGGTAGATGCAGTGTTTCTTGACTTCCGCATGGCGTTCGATACAGTTCCCCACAGTCGTTTAATGAACAAAGTAAGAGCATATGGACTATCAGATCAACTGTGTGATTGGATTGAAGAGTTCCTAGATAACAGAACGCAGCATGTCATTCTCAATGGAGAGAAGTCTTCCGAAGTAAGACTTATTTCAGGTGTGCCGCAGGGGAGTGTCGTAGGGCTGTTGCTATTCACAATATATATATAAATGACCTTGTGGATAGCATCAGAAGTACACTGAGGCTTTTTGCGGATGATGCTGTAGTATATCAAGAGGTTGTAACAATGGAAAATTGTACTGAAATGCAGGAGGATCTGCAACGAATTGACGCATGGTGCAGGGAATGGCAATTGAATCTCAATGTAGACAAGTGTTATGTGCTGCGGATACACAGAAAGAAAGATCCTTTATCATTTAGCTACAATATAGCAGGTCAGCAACTGGAAGCAGTTAATTCCATAAATTATCTGGGAGTACGCATTAGGAGTGATTTAAAATGGAATGACCATATCAAATTAATCGTCGGTAAAGCACATTCCAGACTGAGATTCATCGGAAGAATCCTAAGGAAATGCAATCCGAAAACAAAGGAAGTAAGTTACAGTACACTTTGTAACACCACAGCTCTTATGCTGTATGGATTTATTATTATTATTTTTTTTTGCTTATTTAATGTCACATTGTTGATCTTCTGTAAATGTGTTTGAATCGAAAACATAAAATTGTGTACTCTTTTCTTTGTCAAACCTTTGATGTCGTGATTTGATTCTATGCAAAGTAATGTATCTGTAATTTAAATCCTTTGTCCCATTTGGAGGGAACAAAACTTACTGTATATGATTGTAATTTTGTGTGAATAATCTTTGTAGAAGTGTCAATATGTGAAAATGTTCTGTTTTATTTAATACATTTGTTTGCTGTTATGTAAACTGCTGATCCTCACTTAGGGCTCTTAGTTATTCTGTATGTAAACGGTGTAGTGGTTCCCCTCGGGAACGGAACTGTGTAGCGCGCGCAAATTGTGGTTGGCCTAGGTGGAAAAGGTGGAACTGATAGTCGGTCGGAGGCGAACTACCAGTCGGGGACGAGCCACCAGTCGGGGATGAGCTACCAATCTGTGCACTGCTATGCAAAGTGTGCATACTGTGCTGATTCCGAGAGAGGCTTTTCCTGCTTCTTTCCAAGGCCTCGGGTGGATGGATAAATAGCTGGAACTATTCTGGAGTTTGTATCTATCATCGCCACCAAGAAATGACAGTCCAGCAATTCAGTCTGCGGTTCCACCTACCAACATGCAGTTGCCACCACGTTGCGCAATCACTGTAACGTAATACTATAATGATGTACAGTGAAGGATCAGCTTAATGGAGGTGTTATTGTGCGCAAATATAAGGTAATTTATATCTGAATTTATGTACCAACCTTGATTTTTCTCCTCATCATAACACCTCTCAGGTTCCTTTCCGTTTGAACTAAAGTAATCACCGAGTGTCCCACCTGAAAGAACTTTTATGACCAGTGTTATACTAATTAAAACCTCTTGAACTTAGTAAAAGGAAATTTAAAGTTAATGTGGCAATAGAATAAGTTAAAGTAAATGTTGTTTGCCGAAAATAATTTTCCTATTAAAACTGCTTATTAAAGTGCTGTCGCCAACTGCAAAATTAAAAGTTCTTAAGACTGAGGTTTCTAAAGTTTTGCTTAGCTATGATCACCTTGATATCTGTAGTAAATTCTAAAAGGTGAGTCAGTTTCTTGCAATTTTGTTAACATTGTGTCTCATGGTAGTAAAAGTGGAAAACTGCATAGTAGGAAATTATATGTTCATGATTACTAAGTGTTTGTTTCTTTTGTGTGCATATTAACAGTGTAAAGACCACTCAGTTTGTGTAAGCCTTGAAAGTGATAGTGTTTTTTTGTACGTGTTATAATTTTGCAAATAGTTTTTGTGCTGCCCCAGTTGTTAGCTTCAATCTTATAGCATATGTGTGTCAGAGTTCATTGCACTCGCGTGTGACCTAGTCTAGGTTGTGTTTGTCCGTTATAGTTACTTTACCTACTTTCATAAACGAGAACGTTATTCTTTCTCTTACCTAATTAGGCTGGCGACCGTTGCACTCGCGTGTGACCTAGTCTAGGTTGTGTTTGTCCGTTATAGTTACGTTACCTACTTTCATAAACGAGAACGTTATTCTTTCTCTTGCCTAATTAGGCTGGCGACCGTTTCCCTTATTCTGTAAACAATATAGCTAGGCAAAATTTTGTTTGTTACTATTCCAAATTTTACGTAATTTTGACTTTCATTTCCGATAAGCCACCTCCGTTAGGAACGACACGGTCAACATAACAAAATTCCTCTCAGAGGGTTACACTGCTCTGCTGCTTTATACCATAACTGCTATAACAAAATAATTCTGATTTGCAAACTGCCTCCAGTTTTGAGGTTAGAGTAGAGCAGTAGCAGAGTGGAGTGTTATACGTGGCGACCACGTGACAGGACGTTGTTCAGTTTGCATCTACAGACGGAAAAAATTATAAGTAGTTAGCGTTTTACAAACATAGTGTGAACATAAAACGTCCAGCGGCACGAACCTGTACATTACCTGACAGAACTGGTAGTGAAAGTTCAGTTTAAATTAAAAATAAAAGGTTTCAGTACTTAATAATAGCTAAAATGGACAGGAAACTAGAAATAAATCTAGACACGCGAGAGCAGAATGCAACCGAGAGCAGTTCAAGGAGCACACCAACAGATGGCATGACGCGCGAGTTAAATTACGTACGTTATCACGCAGACGTCAATAAACAAATTGAAGCTATGTCTGTCGCGCGTACTAAGCAAGACAATATGGACGATGTTGTCGAAGACAGTGGTTATGTCAATGAATCGCGGGATATGTTCGAATCACCAGAAACTGAGAGGGGTGTAGAATCTGAACACGGAAATGCAGTTGAAACCAAAAGTGAAAAGACACCAGATGTGACTGATTTGTTAAAAATGTTGTCTGCACAAATTGCAGCACTGGGGCAACAAAATGTAGAACAAAGACAGCTAATTTGCAGCACAGGGGCAGTTAATTACCACACAGGGTAGCGATATTAGTAAACAGATTGAGAAAGTTGATGTAAAAGTAGACATTGTGAGTAATGAAATTAAAAACCTTAAAAGCGAAATTACTTTCATCAATGGCAATATTGCCAACATACAGGGACAAGTTGATGACATTAACGAAAGATTTGACACGGAAGTAATTAAAATTCAAGACCAAATAGAACCCTTAGTCTGTACTAAAGTGGACGAAAAGGTATTCGGTATTAAATCCGAAATACAAACAGAGTGTAACGCGGAATTTGCACAGATCAAACAGTCTGTAACAGAAACAAGCAAGGCTCTAACCAAACAGATTCTTACTTGCGAAAAGAAGTGTGAACATAACACTTCACAAATCCAAGGCAAAATGTATGACTTGGAAAGAAAAATACAAACCGGACCTACACACATTACTGAAAGAATGCCTCTCAGTAAAATATTAGAGGGCGAAGAAAAATTCGACCCTGTAAAGAGATATAATGGATGGCACCCCCTAGACTTTATAAAGAATTGCGAAAGGAATTTTCCTGAATATTTATCTGTCCAGGAAAAAATTAATGTCGTAATTAGTGCACTAACGGGAGAAGCTAAAAGATGGGGGTTGAATCTGGATAATAACCAGATGTCTTTTGAGACCTTCAAACAAAAATTTATTGACGAATACTGGTCAGAACAAAAACAAGACCAGTTGTGGCGTGAATTTCTAATGGCCAGACTGTATGATGTCAGAGGTAGGCAAACCATGAAAGAATTCTGCGAGTCATGGTACAGAAAACTGATACATTTGAAGGCTAGAAGGACTGAAGCTGAGATCGTTTGGGTTCTCTGGCAGAAACTGCCTGAGGATTCTAAACGATATGTTGGGAGTACACACAGAAGTTTTTCTGCGTTTCTGGAAAGAGTAGAGGATGAAGATCACTGGCGAAGAAATCGCGAGTCCCGTCCCCATCATAACAACAATAATTCGCGCGAAAGCAATGACCAAAACGAACGACCTGAAAACGATAGATATCGTGTAAACACGATTCAAAGACGTCGTGCGAGAGGCAGGGGAAATTATACTACGTGCGGTAGAGGTTACATGACGCGGAATTTCCAAAATAGAGAAGAAATGGAAAACTAAAAACCGCGTGTGTTACGGGCCGGATTCACGCGGAAACCGGTTTTGGGCCCAAAGAAAAGATGTCAAACATTAGATTCGAGAAAGAAAGATGTAAACTATGGGGCAGGAAGGTTAAGGACGCGCCTATAGCAGACGGGCGCGGAGCGATACATAGTGGCGTTCCCAGTGCGGAGTCACGTGACCGTTCGTGCTCGGGCCAGCGGTTGCCGGAGCAGCGTACATTGCACTTGGCAGCAAACACAAAGGGCAGACGTCAGAACAAGATGGCTGCCGTAGAGGGAGGATGCTAAGTTCACCGGACTTGGATACGATGTGACGTCATTATGACGTATACACGCTACATCGAAAACCATAGAAACCGTATATCGACTATTCGACTTTTGTGAACTTTCGAGAGGTTGTGACAGGGTAGCGCCACAGTCTAATATAACAGTCGCGACACTCACTGCTGTAAAAATTGTTGCCGTTTGACAGGTGGAGCGACACTAGCGCTCCAAGCGGCAGGTAAGGTGAACGTCAGATGCGGCGTAAGCATAATGTTTGTTTGCATCCATTTCCTACGTTATTTCCGAATTATTCGAGTTAGTTTCTTGCCTCCAAGAGTTTGTGTAGTATCAGAAGGCATATATGTTTCTAAAAATGATTGTAAAATAAGCGCAAGTATGGACAAAAACCATGAATATAGTGGCAAGCTACAACACATTCGTGAAGAAACACTTGTGACATTGGACAGAATTGCAGCTTACCACGTCGATATCAAAAGAATATAAACACACAGAATCACATGTAAGAAGCACAGACATGTACCTCTACATGCAAAAGCGATGGACAGCTCGTTTATCGTTCTGTAGGCCTACTGTGTTTGTCATTGTCGCCTGTTGCCACAAGTACGATCTTCATCTTTACATTATTCTAAGTGGGACAAGCAACTAACGAATAGTGGGAAAAATATGCTGAAAACATTATAATGAGCTGATTATATTACATTTCACGCAAAACCAAATATTTGAATAATTTTCAAACAATCTGTCTGTAGGCACTTTCCTTGTCCCATAGTTTCGCTCGAAGTCTAGCGATCTGCACATTCTGACACTACACACGCTTTTGTAAGACACGAACATCTGCACTTAATCTAACCACTTCATCGTCAAAGCACGTCTGTGTTGATGATTCTCACGAATCTGGCACTAATACATGGAGAGTTGAACTGGCTGCTTCTGTGTCATAGGACTGTTTTACAGCTTTAGATCGACTGTCTAACCTTTGTGGCAGTTTCTTCTTCATCGTCAGTTGAGGTAGCTTATTTGGAATGTCAAACAGTGTGAGTACTGCATTCCACACGAGTTTGTTATTGTCTGCGTTCATGAACTGGTTTTGTTCGAAATGTAGCGAACAAAACCTAATATTATTATACAGGTAAACCGGGTCTTTCTTCATAAGGTCTTCTCGTCTGCTATTAACTAGCCATTTTTTCTTCCTAAAACGAAACATTCATCATTTATACACATACAGTTTGCAAGTGAATCCTGACGATACACTTTAGTAACATGATGGGTTATACCTCTCAGGATCCTTAGGAAACCTGAAAAAGACAGCTGTGGTGTCTTCTTCCTATTACTGCTGCAATTTATTGCGCTTCAAACGCTGCCGATGGTAAAAACCATTGTGTAAATCAAAATAAACAGTCACTATTCGATTTCACGATCGCGCCGAACTCACAGTTCAACCTACCGGCCGCTTGGGGCGCTGCTGGCGCTGAAGGCAACAAAATCTAGGCGAAGTGTCGCGACTGTTATGTTAGACTGTGGTAGCGCTGTGCTCTGCACCATTCGTTGAAATGTGTTTTGCGTTCCTTGCGTTTAAATCGTGTATTGTACTGTGTTTATGTCCTGTGCGTTGTTTTTCGTTTGCTCGTCTCTAATTATGTGTTCAGCATTCGAGAGACTAACGAGAGAAAATCTGAAAGATTTCAACATCGATGACGACGGGCAATTGCGTGGTTATTGTGAATCTCAAGCAGAAATTGATGTACTTCTGACCCAGCTGAAGAGCGTCGGTTATTTGTACTCGGTGAGAAGAAGCACTCAGCAGCCAAAATCTTTAGATGCGTCAAGACACTAACCTTTCGTTAAGATTACATTGAGAAATCCACTTCCCCTCGTATTTCATCTCCGGTCGACGATTTTTCTTCAACAATGCCTCATATTTTTCTTTTTAAGTTCGAAATTCAATCATTCTACACAACAGTCATTACTGGACACTAAGGTATCTGTCTCTGCGGTCCGAGTGTAAAATTACTTGGAATTATGGTTGATAAAAGACTATCTTTGGATGGACATATAAATTACTTAGCTAACAAACTTGCACGAGTTCTCTTTCAGCTATATAAATTAAGAAAAAAAAGTCAGCAAGAGTATGCTGCTACAATCTAATATGTACTGACAAGACCAATTGTATGAAACCATACTAAAATATTGATAATAAATAAATATTATTTTGGGCGTAAGTGTTCAATACAACAATCACACAATCTAATCTGGTCAGGACACAAGAAGACTTCACTTTTTTACGAAACGTGTTGTCCGTGGTGTTTTCAAGGCCACGGTCAGGAATATTTCTATTAATATCCAGCTCTTTTACTTTTATTTTGGCGAAATACATATACGCTGCCACACTGAGCTGTTATCAGAATCGCACGTGTCAAAACAAACCACTAGCTGACGACAGTTTAGAATCTCGAACGTTCGTAAAAGTCGATAGGTGTGTTAATCGACTAAAGCGTGTTACGTCATAATGACGTCACATCATATCCAGGTTGGGTGAACTTAGCATCCTCCGCCGTAGAGAGAAACAGAAGAGGCGGGATCGGACACTTCCAATGGCCGGTTTCAGTAGTAGATGAATGTAGAAATGAAAATAAAGTTAATATGTCATGTGATAAGGATAACTCAATGTTGAAATCGCGCGAAAAGACTTTACTAAAGAATGAAAGGGAGCCAGAAAAAGCACGTAAAGAGGGAAATATTGGCACTGTTAATGATGTGTATGAGGTAAAAGACGTAGATGTGGGGGAAGTTATGATGAATAAAGAGGAAAGAGAGGTAGAATATGCCACGCAAAAGACGTGTGCACAATTAAAAATTGGTGAAAATGATGTAGAGGAGGACGTTAGTAATCATGACATTATAAGCAGTGCAGACGAAATTGTTGTTGATGGAAAGATGTTTTATGAGTCTAATGCAGAAGGGTCTAGTATGTATTTCGCACGATTACCTGAGAATGATAACAAAGGGGAAAATGGAATGAAAGTTATCGAAGTACATGACGATTATACTAAGTATGAAGTTAAGGCTGAAATCGTTCAAAGTGATATAACAGAAGTGTCTGACTGTCCAAACGATGTGCATTGTGTAGAAAATGAGTCAAAAAACGAAGTGGCTGAAACATCTAGTGATAATCTGCCTCACTGTTTAAAAATTGCCTTACTGCTCGAATCTGATAACGAAATAGAACCTAGTGATAGCTCAGACGAAGGAGAGACGACAGATTCAGATACAGATGAGTTTTCGGAGGTAGACAAACATACTTATACCTTTACAGAAAGAGGTTACGAAAAAATTAACGACATCTTTTCGAAACAAAATCCAGAATGCGTAACTGAAACAAAACCGAAAGAGCCGCCGGATGACACTACATTAGGGCAGGCTTTACTTAATGTAATGACAGAAATAGATTTACAGAAACCTAAAGAATATTCAAAGATAAATATAGTAGAACGTGAACTGTTAAAGATGTGTAAAGATGTAGAGGTCCACAAACCCAAAAAACCACCTGATACACAACTGAAATCAGTAGGTAATATTTCCTGGAAAGACATTATGGTTGAGCAGGATTTGTTATGGGAAGAACAGGAGAAAACGGAACAGAGAATTACTAAACAAACTATAATACCCGTAAATGTTTGTAACACTAAGCTGCAAGTACTTTTAGACACAGGATCCCAAATCAGTGCCATATCAGAATCATTCTTTGATCATATTTCATGTAAGCCAGGGTTAGTAATAATGTCTGTTAGTGGAGTGAAAATTATAGGAGCTACTGGCAGGTCCAGCAAGCCCATTCAAAAACAAGTATTGATGGACTTTGAAATAGGAAGCCAAAAATTTGAACATGATTTTTTAGTGGTCCCTGAACTAAGTGCTGAAATGTTTCTAGGTATTGATTGGTTAGAAAAGGAAAAAGTAATTTTAGATTGTGGTAGTGGAACTGTTAAGATTAATAGGGAAACCGAAAGAATAGAAATTAAATTTGAAGGTGACAACCAGGTACAAGCTGTGAATGTAGAACCCATTTTGCTAAAAATAGAATCTGAAAATGATGGTTTGTCCCAACTATATGAAATATACCATGTGAGAGGTTTATTGCAGGATGATCAAAAAACTGACAGTTTTAGGGAAATTATTGATGTTATTCAAGAAATATCATGTGAACAGAAAGATGATTTATTTGATATCTTGAATAGTAATAAGAAAGTATTCTCTGATAAACCAGGTATCGTAAACAACTTTGAATACTGTATGGATATCCTGGAACATGAACCATTCTTTGTCAGACCATATCCAATACCTATAGCTAAGAAAGAAGCAGTGCAAGCTGAGATTGATAAAATGTTGGAATGGGGGTAATAGAAAGAAGCAATAGTGAATACAATAGTCCACTTATTGTAGTCAATAAAAAGGATGGAGGTGTAAGAGTAGTCATTGATGCACGGACATTGAATAAAATTGTCAGGAGAGAAGTAGACAGGCCCGAAAATTTAGATGATTTATTACAAAAGTTCCATAATGTAAAATATCTAACTAGTTTAGACCCTACTGCTGGATATTGGCAGATCCCATTACACAAAGATTCTAGGAAATATACAGCTTTTTTGTTTGCAGGAAAATGTTACCAATACAAAGTTGTACCATTTGGTTTGAATACTTCTGTTTCTGTTTTCATTAGGGCTTTGGATTCTGTATTAGGAAAAGAACTTTGTGCCAGATTGACTGTATATGTGGATGACCTATTGATTGCTACTGATAATTGGAAAGAACATTGTGACCTGTTAAACAAAACCCTTATTGCTCTTCAAGCAGGGGGCATGACTTTAAAACTAAAAAAGTGTGAATTTGTGAAACAAGAAATTAAGTTTTTAGGACATATAATAACCACATCTGGGATTGGCAAGGACCCAGAAAAGCTTAATGCTATTGAAAAGTGCCCTCCTCCAAAAAACAGGAAACAGTTGAAAGCGTTTTTAGGTCTTTGTGGGTTTTACCGCAAATTTGTGAAAGGGCAAGCTTTTAACAGCCCACATTTGAATAGCTTGTTAAAAAAAAATAGTGTATATATTTGGACACCTGAATGTCAGAAAGATTTTGAAAATTTGAAAACTGAGTTAGTAAGGGAAAACATTTTACATCACCCAGTTTTAAGTAAGCCATTCCACATGATTACAGACAGTAGTGCTTATGGTATTGGTGTTGAAATATTTCAGGAAAACACAGAATTTGGGGAAACAGAACATAATACCATTGCTTTTGCTAGTAGGACTTTAACTAAATATGAGAAAAACTATACTATTTCAGAGAAAGAGGCCTTAGCAATCATTTGGGGATTAAAGAAATTTAGGAATTATTTATGGGGACATAAAACTATAATTCATACAGACCACAAGGCATTAACCTTTTTAAAAAACTGTCGACTGTTTACTGGCAGATTGAGTCGATGGGCCCTGTACTTACAACAGTTTGATTATGAGATATTATATATTAAAGGTAGTGACAATTATGTAGCTGACGCTTTATCACGATTGCCTGAGGGTATGAACAACTTACCAAGGGAATGTAATGAAGAAGGCAAATTTCATATAAGATATGTTAAGGAGGTTCCAGGTGGGAAAAGAATAGAGCAAATTTGTAAAAAGCATGAGGTTCCATCAGAATGAGGATGAAATATGGAAGTCAGTGAAAGTTAATTTTAGTAACCCAAATTACCCACAAATCTGTAGATTTTACAAGATATTTAATGGAATTTTGTATAGGAGAAAGAATACCAGCACTGAAGAATGGAAGGTGTGTTGGCCTAGGCAATTTGAGACTGAAGTGATTGATTATTTTCATCTTGCCTTAGGGCATTGTGGTCCCAAGAAGTGTATTGAAAAGTTAACTGATGTGGTTGCGTTTAATTTAGGTGTTACTAAGAAAATTACTGAGAGAATAAGATCTTGTGATGTATGTCAGAGGGCAAAAGTAACAAATAGAATAAATCAAGGTTTCATGCAGAATACAATACCAGAGGACACATTAGAATTACTGTCAGTGGATTTGTATGGTCCTTTACCAAAAACCTCAGGTAATTGGTCTTACATTGTTGTAGTGTTGGAAGTATTCTCCAAATTTATTAAATTATATCCAATTAGGAAAGCCACTGCTAAAGCAGTCTTTAGCAAGATGACTGAGTATTTTAACACCATTGGTAAACCTAAAGCAGTTTTGTCTGATAATGGGCCACAGTTTATCTCAAAAATTTGGAAGGAAGGCATGAAGCAACATGATGTTCAAGTTAAATATATTTCAGCTTACCACCCAGCTAGTAACCCTGTCGCAAGATATATGCGTGAATTAGGAAGGTTAGGTAGAACCTACTGTCACCATAACCATAAGGCTTGGGGCAGAGTTGAAAATGACTTTGAAAAGACCATGAACACCTTATACCATGAAACCACCGGTTTTACCCCTGAAGAAATTCTGTTGGACCGTAAAAGTAAAAGTATTATTGAAGAAATATTGCAATTTCCACCTATTGTAGGAATTAATTTGCATAAGAAAAAAGAGTTAGTTAAGAAAAGAATGAAAGAGAAAGCGGCCACTAGATCTAAAAGGCATGATAATAACCTAAAAACAACTAAATTGAAGCTTGGAGATTATGTTTTAGTGAAAACCCATGAAAAATCTAGCGAAATTAATAATGAAATTTCTAAATTCAAATACATTTACAATGGGCCTTTTGAAGTGCAAGGAACTCCACATGCAAATGCTTACTTTCTTGTGTACCCTAGGTCAAGGAAACCTTTAGGAGTTAGAAATATAGTTGACCTGAAGTTGTATGTCCACAGAAACCAATGATAAATGAAATGTAGAAGCCTCAGGGGACATGCACTCTTTGCATTATCAAGTGTCTGACGAGCACTAGGTACCCGAGTCGTTGCCAGCACTACTTCCATTTCTTTTCGTGCTGCCAGCCTTCCTCTTCATCATTCAGAACTTTTACTATCTTCTTTCCTTCTTCTCTATCAGAATAAATTGAAAAGTGTAGAAATAATGTAAGATACTGTGTAATGTTTCTGTAAATAGAAATGAATGATTACATTGGGTACACTAGAAAATGACCAAGAATAATAAGAGTATAGTGGGTATTGTAAAGGAAAAATGTAATGGAAAAGTAATTGGAAAGAGAAATATTAATGAGAAAAGGTAAGAATACTGAAAAAAGGTAAATGAATGCCATAATATTACTAAATGTAAATGTTTTTTTTTGAAAATAGGGATAAATATGATGTTGAAAAACTGTGTGTGTCAAAAAAACTGAGGAGATGAACCTGACTTGTGTATAAGATAGATATGAGATGTACATATCTTGTACCACAAACCACTTGCACTAGTATATAAAATTATTGTCCTTATCTTGGTGTGTGTAATGACCTAACGGTGTGTGAAAAAGCAATGACAAATGAGTAGTAAAAATACTTTATCCTAACTTGATCCCGAATATGACATTTAAATTTACTCTATTAACGATGTGTATATTGCCTGATTTGGTCATGGTGTAAAGAAATGGTTTTGTTGCCAGTGTCTAATTACTGTTTCAAAGTTGCAGGTTTCATAATTTTGTACCATTAATGCAATTGGTAACAAAGATGTGACATAATGATAGAAAATTTGGAGATGATGACAATAAACTGCTCACAAATATGCTGTTGGGCAGAAAAACAAGACAAAACAACCAAAAATGGTGTGGTCCTGAAGTTGAGGGCTACCAAATATGCTGTGTTGAGAAGTAGCCAAAGGACTTGCCATTGTAGGGCAAGGAGCTGATAAGTGGGCATAAACTGCCAAACCCCGAGGATGGGGCAGTGTGTCAATTTAAAAATGTGTTTGTTTTAGTATTCTTAATCTAAATTGTGTTTTTGTGTCTAAATGTTTTTAGACAAAGACTGCCAAGCTAATGAGAGGCAGAATGTGTAACATGGACTGCTAGTGCTGAGGCAAGCAGCGAACTTAGTTAGGTTTATTGGTCAATGTGTTATGAACTGATTATTTTTCTGAAGTCAGTGAAAATTTATTATAGAATATATATATATATATATATATATATATATATATATATATATATATATATATATATATATGGATTCTTATTCAAACAAATGTAGATGTTTTGGTGCTAGGGTTTTTGGAATAACTTAAAGTTTTGGACTGTCTGTTTTTAAAATACAGCAGTGATGATTAAAGATAGGTTCTGGATAGGTTAATGTGTTTATGTGCAACAAACATTTTGGACTGTTATTAATGAAGGGCAGCTTTAAAGTCAATTGTTTTGAGAAAACCTTGAAAAGTTACTTTTGTATTTAAAGAGTCAGTTAGAAAAAGTTCTCATAGCTGTTTTTTGTAAATATTAGTACATAAGTGGATGCAAACTGAATTTTTCAATATTTCATTAATTGCTGAACCTTGCAAAATGTAATGTGATCATTAGTTTACTTGTGTGTCTCTGAAAGTTTCATTCTTTAACAAGATTGAAAGACAAATTTGTGTTTTGTTGAGTTAGAATGTTCTGTGCTGTTGTATATGTGTATTTTTTTTTTTTTGAAGGCCATACCTATTCTACTAATATGAAGCTTATTTTGTGTACTGTTATTTGTTATTTGAACTGTATGTGTATGAAATGAATATGCTCAATGATAACTTGTATAACGATGCAAAATTAGTTTCCTTAAACCAGTCTGAAAATGAAAATTACTGTAAATGCTTTACTTTGAGGATGTTTTGGAAGAAATGTATGAATCTTCTTAGTGTATATACTGTATATTTGTAATATATGTAATTTTTTTCTCCCAACTGAAGTTGGATAGAATGAATTTTTTTTTTAGCAGCCAACACCACTTAGGTGTTATGGATGTTTCCTTGAAGTATCCCTTAGAGGAAACTTCAACGAAACATGGGGCATGTGTAACACCACAGCTCTTATGCTGTATGGATTTATTATTATTATTTTTTTTGCTTATTTAATGTCACATTGTTGATCTTCTGTAAATGTGTTTGAATCGATAACATAAAATTGTGTACTCTTTTCTTTGTCAAACCTTTGATGTCGTGATTTGATTCTATGCAAAGTAATGTATCTGTAATTTAAATTCTTTGTCCCATTTGGAGGGAACGAAACTTACTGTATATGATTGTAATTTTGTGTGAATAATCTTTGTAGAAGTGTCAATATGTGAAAATGTTCTGTTTTATTTAATACATTTGTTTGCTGTTATGTAAACTGCTGATCCTCACTTAGGGCTCTTATTTATTCTGTATGTAAACGGTGTAGTGGTTCCCCTCGGGAACGGAACTGTGTAGCGCGCGCAAATTGTGGTTGGCCTAGGTGGAAAAGGTGGAACTGATAGTCAGTCGGAGGCGAACTACCAGTCGGGGACGAGCCACCAGTCGGGGATGAGCTACCAAACTGTGCACTGCTATGCAAAGTGTGCATATTGTGCTGATTCCGAGAGAGGCTTTTCCTGCTTCTTTCCAAGGCCTCGGGTGGATGGATAAATAGCTGGAACTATTCTGTAGTTTGTATCTATCATCGCCACCAAGAAATGACAGTCCAGCAATTCAGTCTGCGGTTCCACCTACCAACATGCAGTTGCCACCACGTTGCGCAATCACTGTAACGTAATACTATAATGATGTACAGTGAAGGATCAGCTTAATGGAGGTGTTATTGTGCGCAAATATAAGGTAATTTATATCTGAATTTATGTACCAACCTTGATTTTTCTCCTCATCATAACACCTCTCAGGTTCCTTTCCGTTTGAACTAAAGTAATCACCGAGTGTCCCACCTGAAAGAACTTTTATGACCAATGTTATACTAATTAAAACCTCTTGAACTTAGTAAAAGGAAATTTAAAGTTAATGTGGCAATAGAATAAGTTAAAGTAAATGTTGTTTGCCGAAAATAATTTTCCTATTAAAACTGCTTATTAAAGTGCTGTCGCCAACTACAAAATTAAAAGTTCTTAAGACTGAGGTTTCTAAAGTTTTGCTTAGCTATGATCACCTTGATATCTGTAGTAAATTCTAAAAGGTGAGTCAGTTTCTTGCAATTTTGTTAACATTGTGTCTCATGGTAGTAAAAGTGGAAAACTGCATAGTAGGAAATTATATGTTCATGATTACTAAGTGTTTGTTTCTTTTGTGTGCATATTAACAGTGTAAAGACCACTCAGTTTGTGTAAACCTTGAAAGTGATAGTGTTTTTCTGTACGTGTTATAATTTTGCAAATAGTTTTTGTGCTGCCCCAGTTGTTAGCTTCAATCTTATAGCATATGTGTGTCAGAGTTCATTGCACTCGCGTGTGACCTAGTCTAGGTTGTGTTTGTCCATTATAGTTACTTTACCTACTTTCATAAACGAGAACGTTATTCTTTCTCTTGCCTAATTAGGCTGGCGACCGTTTCCCTTATTCTGTAAACAATATAGCTAGGCAAAATTTTGTTTGTTACTATTCCAAATTTTACGTAATTTTGACTTTCATTTTCGATAAGCCACCTCCGTTAGGAACGACACGGTCAACATAACAAAATTCCTCTCAGAGGGTAACACTGCTCTGTTGCTTTATACCATAACTGCTATAACAAAATAATTCTGTTTTGCAAACTGCCTCCAGTTTTGAGGTTAGGGTAGAGCAGTAGCAGAGTGGAGTGTTATAACTTGTTCGACCACTGCTCACCGGTGTGGGATCCGTACCAGATAGGGTTGATAGAAGAGATAGAGAAGATCCAACAGAGAGCAGTGCCTTACAGGAATATTTAGTAATCGCGAAAGCGTTACGAAGATGATTGATAGACTCCAGTAGAATACTCTGAAAGAGAGACGCTCAGTAGCTCGGTACAGGCTTTTGTTGCAGTTTCGAGAACATACCTTCACCGAGGAGTCAAGCAGTATATTGCTCCCTCCTACGTATATCTCGCGAAGAGACCATGAGGATAAAATCAGAGAGATTAGGGGCCACACAGATGCATACCGACAATCTTTCTTTCCTCGAACAATACGAGACTGGAATAGAAGGGATAACCGATAGAGGTACTCAAGGTACCCTCCGCCCCACACCGTCAAGTGGCTTGCGGAGAATAGATGTAGATGTAGATGTGAGTGTTTTAGGAATTTGTGTTGAACTTACAGCCTGCAAGATAGGAAGACACCAGCTCACCATGCAGAGTTCAGAAGACTGCAGCAGTACGGACAATGATGTAATCAGACAACGATTTCAATGTCGGTTCCACTACACTCTATGTATAGGAAACTTTCCGCTAACAGAAATAAGTGTACAGGTACAGGCGTAACTTATGTTAGCAAAAACTTAGATTTTCGTTATCAGGGTCTATTTTTTCTCTAAGTACGACTTCACAATATGTCATAATTATAATATGTACAGGATGACAAAATATTGGTACTGGGTGCTCCCAACTGTGAAGCGAAATTCGTAACTATTACAAGGCTCTTCAATAGTAAGATGGTTGATGACCACGTCTTGGGGTCGATAAAATCCGAAGAAATTAAATGCAGCTGGGGCCAGAGTTATCAATTAAGCTGAAAAGCACAATTAAAATAACCTAATAGTGGATGGGGGTCAGTAAAGAGCAATCAGAAAGAAGTACACAATTAAAACAATTCAATAATTTCAGGGTATAAAACGTCCTACTGTGGCCGTGAAATCGGATATCTCACGTTTATGCTTCAGTTAAGCCCGACAATCGCGAATATGTTCAACTACAGGTCATGGTTGAGAGCACAAAAAGTAGGAGGGACAGAGATGACGGCCGTTGCTGGAGTAGCAGTGGCAGCTGTCGGCGAGAGATGTGGACCAGAGAATCTATTCTAAATCTCTCTCGACTGTTAAAACCCAGTTTGATACATTTCCTACGTCGTCAGTGAAGCCGCGACTCCTAGCTGTTCCCTAGCTAAGGTAATTGGCTATTTAGCTGGAACAGCGCATATGTCATTGCCCTCAAATCGCTCGCATGTGTTAACTGCCAGTGCTCGGTGCGATTTTCTATACTAGGAGACCTTGCAGTTTAACTCCAGACGAGTCTGGGAACAAGTTTTCACATAATGACTTACGCAATCGTCTCAGTGTGGCGCGAGTCGCCTTGCTGAAATACTCGACGATTTGCTGCAAGAGAAAGAGCGAATTTCTCTGTCTACAATTGCCTATATCAAAGCTGGTGGCCACGTGTTTTCTTTCTGCCCTATCAGAGCATTCATACTTGTTATAACTCCACCCACTAGAGCTTTTATAGCCTATCACAGGTGTCGTTTATTTCGTAGGGCAGAGTTTAACTTCTGCTACATAATACTGAGATAAACAGCTTTTCCTTTCCTGCAAATTTTAACACACATGACTACAGTGGGTCACCAACGTTCTGAGTTGGATTTCTCGGGACATTTTATCTCCCTCTCCAGCCATGTTCCTGTAGAAAGGCTTTCCGAAGGGGCATCGTTAAAAGCAAGGACAAGGGTAGCTTTTGCCGATCGCCTGAACAGTGGCTCCAAAGTCTCATTGCGTATGCTAGATGTTCTGCTGTGTGGGTTGCGGCCTAACATTGGGACGGGAGTTGCCATGGTAAAATTCTCCCTCAGAACTGTGTCTCGTAGCTTGGGTCTGGGAATTTACTTGTGTGCAATAACTAGTGTGGCTGTTAGTGGTTTATACTGATGAAATGCTGGCTTGTTTATTCGCTCTGTCAATCAATAATTCGTACATTTTCATTAACTATTTTGGGTGACACATGGATTTCACTAGAATTGTTTCAGGAATTCAGTGTAAGGTGTGTTATTCGTTTGACACAAGTCTGTCTAGTGTCTGTGAGTGTCATTCACTCAGCCACCATCTGAAATATATGATTTAAAAGAAGTAGCTCTCTACTGTTAAACTTTTAAGACCAAGCTTTACAGAAGAGAGATTCTAAGTACAATACCTTCTGAAGAAGACAGTTTTAAACCCGTTGAAACTATGTTCCAGATTTGATTGGCTGTTATTTCTAATCCATTGAAAGATTTACTTGTTCATTTTTCCAATGCACTGTTGGAGAGTGTAACAGTAGAGGAATAGTCGAAGGTGGTATTGCAGAGTAGTCATATAGATGTAGATGTGTCATCCTGTCCTGCCTTCTTGTCAATGCTTTCCATTTATCATCTTATCTGTCCATCTCATTTTCAACATCCTGCTGTAGCAACACTTTTTAGCTGCCTCGATCTGTTCTTTTCCGATTTTCCCTCTATACATGATTCGCTAGCATAGAAAGCTATGCTCCAAACAAACATTCTTAGAAATTTCTTGGTCAAATTAAGGCCTATGTTTGATACTAGTAGACTTTTTTTACAAATAATACACTCTTTGCCAGTGATAGTCTGCTTTTTATGTCTTCCTTACTTCATCCATCGCTGGTATTTTGCTTCCAAGCTAGCAGATTTTTGTAATTACGTGTAATTCGTGATTTCCAATTTTGATGATAAGTTTATTGCTAATCTCATTTCTACTACTCCTCATTGCTTTCGTCTTTCTTCGATTTACTCTCAATCCATATTCTGTACTCATCTGGATATTCATTCTGTTCTTCACTTTCGCTGAAGATAGCAAATGCATCAGCGAATCTTATCCTTGATACGTTTGAAGTTTCTCATCATGAGAAATGAAAAGGAGCGATATGTATGTACTTTGAACCATCATCATCATCATCATCATCATCACCATCATTGATTATGCCTTTCAGCGTTCAGTCTGGAGCATAGTCCCCCCTATAAAATTCCTCCATGATCCTCTATTCAATGCTAACATTGGTGTCTCTTCTGATGTTAAGCCTATTACTTCAAAATCATTCTTAAGCGAATCCAGGTACCTTCTCCTTGGTCTACCCCGACTCCTCCTACCCTCTACTGCTGAACCCATGAGTCTCTTGGGTAACCTTGCTTCTCCCATGCGTGTAACATGACCCCACCATCTAAGCCTGTTCGCCCTGACTGCTACATCTATAGAGTTTATTCCCAGTTTTTTCTTTGATTTCCTCATTGTGGACACCCTCCTGCCATTGTTCCCATCTACTAGTACCTGCAATCATCCTAGCTACTTTCATATCCGTAACCTCAACCTTATTGATAAGGTAACCTGAATCCACCCACCTTTCGCTCCCATACAACAAAGTTGGTCGAAAGAATGAACGGTGCACAGATAACTTAGTCTTGGTGCTGACTTCCTTCTTGCAGAAGAGAGTAGATCGTAGTTGAGCGCTCACTGCTTTAGCTTTGCTACACCTCGCTTCAAGTTCTTTAACTATGTTGCCATCCTGTGAGAATATGCATCCTAAGTACTTGAAACCGTCCACCTGTTCTAACTTTGTTCCTCCTATTTGGCACTCAATCCGTTTATATCTCTTTCCCACTGACATTACTTTCGTTTTGGAGATGCTAATCTTCATACCATAGTCCTTACATTTCTGATCTAGCTCTGAAATATTACTTTGCAAACTTTCAATCGAATCTGCCTTCACAACTAAGTCATCTGCACATGCGAGACTGCTTATTTTGTGTTCACATATCTTAATCTCACTCAGCCAGTCTATTGTTTTCAACATATGATCCATAAATAATATGAACAACAGCGGAGACAGGTTGCAGCCTTGTCTTACGCCTGAAACTACTCTGAACCATGAACTGAATTTACTGTCAACTCTAACTGCTGCCTGACTATCTATGTAAAGACCTTTAATTGCTTGCAAAAGTTTGCCTCCTATTCAATAATCTCGTAGAACAGACAGTAACTTCCTCCTAGGAACCCGGTCATATGCCTTTTCTAGATCTATAAAGCACAGATACCATTCCTTGTTCTACTCTTAACACTTCTCCATTATTTGCCGTAAGCTAACTGATTAAAGAGATACCTCTGTAGTTGTTACAATCTTTTCTGTTTCCATGTTTAAAGATTGGTGTGATTACTCCTTTCGTCCAGTCTGATGGAACCTGTCCCGACTCCCACGCCATTTCAATAATCCTGTGTAGCCATTTAAGACCTGATATTCCACTGTATTTGATGAGTTCCGATTTAATTTCATCCACCCCAGCCGCTTTATTGCACTGCAATCTATTGATCATTTTCTCCACTTCCTCAAATGTGATCCTAATTCCATCATCATTCCTATCCCATTGTACATCGAAATCTGAAACATTACTGATCGTATTTTCACCTACATTGAGCAACTCTTCAAAGTATTCCCTCCATCTGCCCAAGGCATCAACGGGATTCACCAGCAGTTTTCCTAACCTGTCCAAAATGCTTGTCATTTCCTTCTTACCTCCCTTTCGAAGACTGCTAATAACACTCCAGAATGGTTTTCCAACAGCTTGACCCAAAGTCTCCAACCTGTTTCCAAAGTCTTCCCAAGATTTCTTCTTGGATGCTGCAATTATCTGTTTGGCTTTGTTTCTTTCTTCAACATAACTTTCTCTGTCTACCTGAGTTCTAGTATGTAGCCATTTTTGATACGCTTTCTTTTTCCTTTTACAGGCTACCTTGACTGTGTCATTCCACCAAGCTGTTTGCTTCATCCTACCTTTACATACTACTGTTCCAAGACATTCTTTAGCCACTTCTAGTACTGGATCCCTGTACCTTGTCCATTCCTTTTCCAATGACTGTAATTGACTACATTCAACTAACTGGTACCTTACTGAGATCACTGTTATGTACTTGTGCCCGATTTCCTTATCCTGAAGTTTCTCCACTCTTATCCTTCTACATATGGATCTGACCTCCTGCACTTTCGGACTCACAATACCAATTTCACTGCAGATTAAATAGTGATCAGTGTCATACAAGAATCCTCTGAATACACGTGTGTCCCTCACAGCCTTCCTGAATTCCTGATCTGTTATTATATAGTCAATGACAGATCTGGTTCCCCTGGCTTCCCAAGTATACCGGTGAATGTTCTTAGGTTTAAAAAAGGAGTTTATGATTACTAAGCCCATACTGGCACTGAAATCCAAGAGTTGTTTCCCATTCCTATTGGCCTCCATATCCTCTCCAAATTTACTCATAACCTTTTCATACCCTTCTGTTCGATTTCCAATCCTGGCATTAAAATCACCCATGAGCAGATCACTGTCCTTGTCCTTTACTCTAACAACTACATCTCTGAGTGCGTCATAAAAACTATCCATCTTATCTTGATCTGTCCTTTCACAATGGGAATATACTGACACAATCCTAATTTTCTTCCTAGCACCGTCAAATCTATCCACATCAGTCGTTCGTTTACATACCTTATTGCAACTACGCTTGGTTCCATTTCTTTCCTCTTGTAAAGCCCTACACCACATTGTGCTAGTCCAGCTTTGAACCGGTTTGTAATTTTACTTAAGACAAATCTGTATGGAATGTGCAATATACTCTCCACTAAAATATTAACATGACATGAGATATGAATGCACAATGGAACATGATGTACAACCAAAATCTTTTTTAAAGATCTGAAGATAACAGTCTTACCTGGCGAAACCAGTCAATAAGAAACAGTTCTGAACGCGATCTGGCGTATAAAAAATTTCTTTAAACTTGATATTCTTAATACTCTTTCATCCTGACTTTTTATCTCACTTTTGAACCTTTCTCTTACTTCCGTCACAGCTTCTTCAATGTGTACATTGGAAAGTAGGGGCGAAAGACTGCATCCCAATCTTGCACCCTTTCTCGTGGGAGCACTTCGTTCTTGGTCTTCGATTCTTATTGTTTCGATTCTTATTGTTTCTTCTTGGTCTTGTACACATTTGCACATTACCATTCTTTCCTTATAGATAACACCAATTTCTTGGAGAACGTACTGCACCATTTTACACTGTCTAACCCGTTTTCTAAGTCAACAAACCCTATGAACGGATCTTGTTTTTCTTAAGTCTTGCTTCCATTATCAAGGTTAACGTTAGAACTACCTCTTTGGTGCCCGTACCTATCATAAAGCCAAACGAGCGTCATCTAATAGCTGCTCGGTTTTTTTCCACTCTTCCACGTACTATTCTTGTCGTCAACTTGGACGCAAAAGACGTTAAGCTGACTGTGCTATAGTTCTCGCACTTACAGGGTTATTACAAATGATTGAAGCGATTTCACAGCTCTACAATAACTTTATTATTTGAGATATTTTCACAATGCTTTGCACACACATACATGTTGCTGCTGTCTTCGAAACTGTGTAGATGACATTTTTCTGAAAACCCTGATCATATGCCTCCTATCTCATAGATCCTAAAAACCAATTAGGATAGTAGTTTGGTTACCATTTCATCTAAGGAAGGAATATTATCTAGACCTTCTGCTGTAATCGATCGCAAATCTCCCAGAACTCTGTTAAACTAGTGTCTAATATTGGGCCTTCTATGTCTTCCACATCGACTCCCACTTCTTCTGTCATGTCATCTGGTAATTCCTTCCCTTTGTATAGGCCTTCAATGTACCCCTTCAACCTATCTGCTCTCTTCTCTGCACTTAACATTGGGATCGCCATTGCACTCTTAATGTGTGTGTGTGTGTGTGTGTGTGTGTGTGTGTGTGTGTGTGTGTGTGTGCCCCTCCTGCTTTTAATTTCACAGAAAGCTGTTTTGGCTTTTCTATACATGCTGAGTCAGTTCTTTTGATGGTTATTTCTTTTACGATTTCTTCACATTTTCCTGCACCATTTAACCTTGGCTGCACTGCACCCTTCCTATTTATTTGAAACATGAGTGCTGTATGTTGCTGTATACTTTTGTATATTTTTTCTTTCGTCGATCAACTGAAGTATTTCTTCTGTTACCCAATGCTACTCCACCTTCCTTCTTGCTCTTGTGTTACTCTGTCCAACATCTGTGGGTGACCTTTCTACATATGCACATTTCTTTACAACTGGATGGCCTTCCCTGCCGTTCCTTATCGCGATATCCACATCATTATCATGAAAATAGATTTTACATCGTCATCAGTCAATCGCAATTTTAAGTAATCGCCATATACCTACCTATGTTAAGGTATTCGTTAAACTGTGACTGGTTACGGCATATAACCTGTGTTGCACTATTGTTTTACCCAGATATAATAGTGATCACCTGAGAATGACTATCTCAACAGGCGATTTGCCACGACTGTGAGGAATTGTTGCCACTCATGATTGAATCATTATGAATTTGCCATATGATCATTTCATTTCATTTGAGGTTAGATGCATCGAATTTCCAACCATGGTCTATACTGATCACACTGTAGAACAGAAATCATAAGTTAAGTCTGGTTAGGCTTCAGCTTCTTCAGTTTACCATTACATTACATTAGTACTTGTTCCATAGATCATGAATACCACATTCCGTAATGATGTGGAATGTGCCAGTTTAACATTAGTGTTCTTTACAAAATGTAATTTTTTCACAGTTACTACTTCATATCTAAAAAATGATCTGTTGACTTAAAGGAGTTGTCATTCAGAAATTCTTTTAATTTATTTTTTAAATCTGGTTGGCTATCTGTCAGACTTTTAATGCTATTTAGCAAATGACCAAAGAATTTTTGTGGAGGGTATAATTCACCCCCTTCTGTGCAAAAGTCAGTTTTAACCCAGAATAATAAAGATCATCCTTTCTTCTACCGTTGGAGATATGCACTTTGCTATTATTTTCTAACTGGGATGGGTTATTAATAACAAACTTCATAAGTGAATGTATGTATTGCGCAAGTACTGTAAATACCCTGGGTTCCTTAAATAAGTGTCTCCAATGTGATCTTGGATCAGCTCCAGCTGTTATTTTTATTACACACTTCTGTGCAATGATTACTTTTGCTCTTAGTGATGAATTACCCCAAAATATGAAGCCGTATGAAAACAGTGAGTGAAAATAGGCATAGTAGGCTAATTAATTGATAGGTTTGTCACCAACATTTGTGGTACCCTAACAGCATATGTAGCTGAGCCTAAAAGTTTCAGCAGATTATCAATGTGTTTCTTCCAATTCAATTTCTCATGAATGCACACACTCAGAAATTTTGAGTATTCTATCTTGGTGACAGACTTCTGGTCATAGTCTATATTTATCAATGGTGCTATGCCATTTACTGTACATAACTGTATATACCGTGTTTTCTCAAAATCTAGTGAGAGTCCATTTGCAGAGAACTGCTTCATAATTGTCTGAAAGACATTATTTACAATTTCCTCATCTAATTCTTGTGTGTTGGGTGTGATTACTATATTTGGATCATCAGCAAAAGAATTAGTTTTGCATCTTCATGAATGTAGTATGGTAAGTCATTAATATATATTAAGAACAATAAGGAACCCAACACTGAACCCTGTAGGACACCATTCATGACACCTCCCCAGTTAGAGGACTCCACTGATTTTGCTGACTATCTGTACTGTTAATTTCAACATTCTGCATTCTTTCAGTAAAATGCTAATTAAACTATTTGTGCACTGACTCACTCCTACCACAGTACTTAAGCTTGTCTAGAAGACTTTCATGATTCACACAATCAAAAGCCTTTGAGAGACCACAAAATATCCCAGTAGGTGATATTCAGCTATTCAGAGCATTTAATATTTGATCAGTGAAAACATGTACAGCATTTTCTGTTGAAAAGCCTTTCTGAAAGCCAAACTGACATTTTCTTACTACTTTATATTGAAAATATGTGAAGCTAGTCTTGAATATATTACTTCTTCAAGAATTTTGGATGAAGCTGTCAGAAGTGAGATTGGTTGGTAGTTGTTAGCATCAGACCTATCTCCACAATAGAGCTCTCAATGATTTCATCTTGCAACATTTCCTTCAGATTCACAACCATTACACAACTTCTCAATAATTTATTTATTATGCAGATGACTATCTCTGAAGAGCTATGAGATTTCCATTTGATCACCAGGACCAATAGAAACCAATTCTATCAGTAACTGCCTCCAGATTGTATACTAATTGTTGAAACAATTTCTGCATTTATTGTTTCATGTAAAAGTACATCAGTTATCCAAAATTTCAGAAAGTGAGTTGGAATATTTTACTTGTACTGATTGGCTGTTCTGTCAGTTCTTGGCAGAATATTTGATAAATTGTGCATGAGAAGACACATAACACTGGTGCAATATTCTACGATATTAATTTTTTATTTCAGAAACCGGTTTTTGGCTGTTATACCATCATTAGGAACAAAGATAAGTATGTGGTGCAGCGACATTTTGTTACATCAAAGATGTTAAACCAATGCCTCTCCAGAGTATCTCCATTTGCAGAGATGAGAAATATTGACATTAGTTTTAGTGAAAGATTATCTCAGTGCAAATGAGATGGAAAATTATTTAACTAAGATAACATATTTTAATTAATTTAGTAAACACAGTTGTGGTCTCATATAAGTTATTAATTTTATTTTTAGATGACCAGTTTCGATCTTCTAAAGACATCATCATCAGCTCTACATTCTGTGAAGAGGAATAAAACATAATGCTTCAGTTACAATAGAAATGGACTTTAATATACAATAGTATATTAAAAAGGTGCAGCATTATATACACTTGATGACAGTAGGACGCACTGTTATGAAGCGGTTCTGTACATGCTGGCATGGAGAACACTGCTGAATGCAGCTTGGCTACCAGTAGTTAAACAGCAAAAGTCCTGCCAATTTTTTCAGTCGATGATTACATAGGCCACATAGGCAGCAATTTTAGAATAATATTTCAAGAACGTTCTTCCTGAACAGCAAGCAGTAAATCTGTTTATGGGCAACATATCAACCAGAAGAAATTGATAATAACCTCAAAGTTCTCCACATGGTCCATAGAAGAACATTGCATAATACCTTGAAGGGACTTGAAATTTATATCTATAATCAAAAAGAATCGTCATCCCTACTTAAAAAGCAACTGAAATTTAAGGAAAACTTTTTCTTCAATCTTTTTGATGAAGTAATTTAAAATTCCCAACTCTTCACTTTCACAGTTTGCCAATGGATTGTACTCTCACAAGTTCAGAGTGCCTTACTGTAATTAAATTTGGGATGTTCATTATGTCCCAGTTTTATTTTCTTTCTAGTGCTACTGATTATTTTACAATTCAGCATCCTGAAAGTTTTATCTCCATGACAATATGTATGCTACATCCATCAATATTTCGCAAATACTACTACATATAACGAGGTACCAGTTATTGTAATTCAGCTTTAAATGTTCTCTTTTACTTTTTATCACAAATATAGTACCTAATGGCTGCTTTTAACCTTTTACCACACTACATTATCACTGTTATTACCTTGTCATTCCTAGGCAACTAAAAGTGAAGTACAACCTGACGTCAGTTCAGACCTAATCAGTCTGTTGTGTAAAGTTTTTTACCTGTCGTAAAAACATTCATGGGTTGTGCATATTACCCTGTGTCATCCATATGTGTTTTTCAAAATTCAGTTTGGATATGGGTCACCAGTTCCCTGACTCATGTGCTGTTGATTATTTTACTATTTTAACGTTTTACTCTCATGCCAGCATGTACATTGTTGTTGTTGTTGTGGTCTTCAGTCCCGAGACTGGTTTGATACAGCTCTCCATGCTACTCTATCCTGTGCGAGCTTCTTCATCTCCCAGTACCTACTGCAACCTACATCCTTCTGAATCTGCTTAGTGTATTCACCTCTTGGTCTCCCTCTACGATTTTTACCCTCCACGCTGCCCTCCAATACTAAATTGGTGATCCCTTGATGCCTCAGAACATGTCCTACCAACCGATCCCTTTTTCTGGTCAAGTTGTGCCACAAACTTCTCTTCTCCCCAATCCTATTCAATACTTCCTCATTAGTTATGTGATCTACCCATCTAATCTTCAGTATTCTTCTGTAGCACCACATTTCGAAAGCTTCTATTCTCTTCCTGTCCACCCTATTAACCGTCCATGTTTCACTTCCATACATGGCTACACTCCATACAAATACTTTCAGAAATGACTTCCTGACACGTAAATCTATACTCGATGTAAACAAATTTCTCTTCTTCAGAAACGCTTTCCTTGTCATTGGCAGTCTACATTTTATATCCTCTCTACTTCGACCATCATCAGTTATTTTGCTCCCCAAATAGCAAAACTCCTTTACTACTTTAAGTGTCTCATTTCCTAATCTAATACCCTCAACATCACCAGACTTAATTCGACTACATTCCATGTACATTGTATAAAGCGAATATTTAGCAAATATTACTATATTTTATAATTCTCCTATTACAATATTTTAGCCTGTATTTTATTATATGCAGAATCGCTTTTACTATACCACTTCATGACTGTTGTTTTCTGCAGACACAACTGGTCGACTGTCTAAAATCATTTGGATTCTTGATGTATGCATGTATTTTTCATTTGTATAAAAGTTACATGCATATCTTGTAATCTGTAAGAATGTATTATTATAATTTTAAATAGTGATGTGACCATTTAAATAATGAATATTATGTCTGTGCAAACGTAATGCTATAACAAATTGCAAATTTTATGTACATATTTAAATATTGACCATTTGGCCATACAGGATAGCTCTTACCATAACACAGTGTCAGTGATATCCTTGGGACGAAAACTTATTTCGATCCAGCATCTGGTGTTCTCTTACATTTACTTTGCGACAGTACGATGTGACTGTATGTCTTGTAACCCACGCTTTCTGTCTACATCCTACTTTCAGCAGTGACTCGGCCATTTAAACAAGGACCTATTGTATCTGGTAAACGTAACGACATAACAAGCAGCTAATTTACTTAAAATACACATTACATAAGCGTATTACACCAACTTGTAAGTACAAAGTGAAGAAGTATCATTACGAAAGTGATCAGTGACGTTACTAGTGCCAATATTTGGTTTCGCGTCTACTGCGCCAGCCTAACCTTGGATTGCAGTGTTGGATGCAGTGATGGATTAGGAAAATGAAGAAAGTCTGTGCTGGGATTAGCCGCAATTAGAAATGTATGACGAAGGCAGTGGCTGTCTCCTTTCTGTGTTCTGAGAAGAATATAAGTTCGTAATTAGTAAAACTGCGTTGGTGTTCCTTATTACCAGATGTTCAGTATTATAGTACTGAACAGGACGAACTGGAAAGTAACAACTTCCGTAGCAGTCAATTCCGATTACCAGCCCCATTAGGTTCACGGTCATGTTAATAATAAATATTGGGCTGCTATTCGATCAGATCAGGTCGGGATAAAAACGGAGGTGCTACAAACTGCAGATGGTTACACACATGTGTTAGCAAATGACAGTATTTATCGATTACACATCGTTTTCATTGTTGCTAGCTGGCGTCCTTCTTGCCAGTGGGACTCCATAACATCTTTGATTAATGGTGGAAGGTAATATCGTCTTCTTGGTTACCAAGCTGGTGTCCTACCGACTGTCTTTGCTACATTACATTTACCAAAAGGCCCACGTTTGAATGAGTCCTATTATTAGTAGTGAGTGTTTTCTTGTGTCATTGCTTTCATCATGTATGTTCTTCTTTATAACATCAAAATATCCTTCGTTGGTTTCTCAAGAACCGAACTCTTAATTTCCAGTCATCAAGAGTATATCATGCTGCGCCTTTTAATTACCTTATTGTGTATTAATGTCCACTTTCACTGTAACTGAAGCATTATGTTTAATTCCTCCTCACAGAGAGCAGATCTGAAGATGAACTCTATAGAAGATCGAAATTGGTCATCTAAAAATAAAAATTAACAACTTATATATGACCACAACTGTGTTTACTAGATAAGTCGTAATATCAAAATATCAATTACTAGATCAATGTTCCAAAATATTTTAAGGCAATGTATGAGACACATTAACTACTGAACTATAAACAAATTATAAAAGTTGTTCATAGAAAAAAACAAAACAATAAAGTTTGGTGACACATTCCAAAGGTGTGACTGCACAAAATAATCTTGCTTCTGATAGGTCCTAAATTACAAACAGGTCAAATTTTTTAACTCAACACGGAAAAATTATAGTAACTGAATTAAAGGAAAAGGGGCCTGTGAATAAGAGAGGTAATTTACAACATGGTCTGGATATGACTATGAATAGTATCTGCAGCTAGAAGAGGCAGGTAAGGGAACTGTCTGGTCATTCAACACAAAGCTTGGCCAGTGGACACATTTTTTTTTATTTCCCATTATTTCAAGATTGTTCATCTTTCTTCCTTTATGGATATGATGTAATACTTAATGTTTGACCTTTTAACTATGGCCTTCTTTAAGCAGGTAGCCTGTAAAATTAGATGCTAGCTTCCTCAGTTTTGTTCCTCAAATATAGTCCATATTACCCTGTCAGAGTAGAATTTGCCACAGTTACAAGTAATTTTATATGTTCCACCCATTTCTATAGCTGGAGTACCGTATTTACCATTGGGCAAAAACTGTACAACAGTGTTGAGCACATAAAACGACGTTTTTATCTTCCTGGATTAAAACTTTCCGCTTACATCCAGTGAGACTTTTCCTAAGTAAGGAATTGTGGACAATTTGTTGCCATCTTGAGGTGGTGGATCAGGAACAGGATAGAGAAGAGAGTATACCTGTTGTTTCAGCTTTTTGTGCATAATGGAGTCCACCAAGGTGGAGGATAGCCATTGTTTGATGATATTCGTTTGACTGCAATGAATTTGCAAGTTGTCTTCACTTATGGTGATGGATGCTATGCGACAAATCATCGAATGAAAGGCAAGATGTTTATGAGTCACTGGGTGTTGAGAATTGGCAGGTACTACAATATCTGTTATGGAAGATGTCCTATAAATATTGAAAGTATGAATATGGTCACTGATGTCGACAGTTTGATCTAAATAATTTATGCACATGCCCCCAGACCCCATTGTGAAATGTATAGTGTTGTGTTTAGAGTAGATTGGAAAGAGAGATGACTGATGCAGAATCTATATTTACACCAGAAAGTAAGGATAAGGATTGGAAATGAAAAGTCAGAAGGAAGCAGCATTGGACAAGTTGTTAGAAAAGGTTGCTGCCTTTCCCCACTATTGTTTAATGCATACCTTGAAGAGATTATTGTAGTAGTAGTAGTAGTAGTAGTAGCTTTATTCATCTGTAGATCTCTTTTTGCAAGGGTATAGGACATGTCAAAGTATATACAGATTTAGATAAATTTAAAATAAACTAATTCGTATACACACATATTTACAGACTTCTAGTTATAGACAATCATTAGATTTACTCCTAGTACACAATACTTTTTTTACAAATAACTTATTAAATAATGTAATGCCACATTGTTCACCCATATCTCACTATCATTCACTGCACACACTGTACACACATTGTTTCATAACACTTCACTCACCACACACACACACACACACACACACACACACACACACACACACACACACACACACACACATTAACACACACACACACACACACACACACACACACACACACACACACACACACTCACACACACACACACACACACACACATACACACAAACACACACACTTCCCATTTGCTATCCTGAAAAACTGAGTCACCATCCCTCCATAATGAGTGAGATGTTGAGCTCAGAAAGAGGAAGAGGTGTTAATATTGTGCTATGCTTAGCTTGGGGGTGAGTATTTCTAGAAAGGAAAGAAACATAAAGTGAAGGTGTTATGTGGAATGTTGGATATTTTATAATCATTATTATTATCATTTATTTGTACAACATTTTTATCAAAACCCTAGTCTGTTTTAGCTAAGTAATCCTTCAATGTATAAAATGTATTGCATAACAGGTACTTTTTAACTGCCTTTTTAAATAAGTGTATTTTGGCAATTTCTTTAATCTCTTTTGGTTATTCCTTGGTAGAAAATGCTGTTTTGAGTTTTATGTTTATTTTTCTTGGTAAATGTAAGTTGAGTCTACCTCTTGTTGCATGGTCATGGACAGAGCTGTTTGTACAGTAATTATCAATGTTATTTTTGATGTGTACAACTGACTGGTAAATGTATTCACATAGAGCAGTTAAAATGACCAGTGTTCTGAACAAATCTTTAGAATGAGCTCGACTAGTATTTTTGGTTATTATTGTTATGACTTTTTTCAGGAGTTTGAAATTAGTGTTCCTATTTTGTGCATTTGTTCCCCAAAAAAGAATACCATAGCTAAGAATTGAGTGTACATACAATAATATGTAAGTAAAAGACACTGCATGTTACACACTGATGACATTCTGTTTGCAAGAACCTTTATGTGTTCACACCACTTCAAATGAGAATCAATATTCATTCCTAGAAATTTTGCATTTGTTACACAGTCTATAGAGGTGCCATCTACATTTTATTTAACTTCGTAATTTTTCCTCTTCAAACTGAAATTCGTGGCATTAGTTTTCTTTATGTTCAATGTCACTTTATTACTTATTGGCCAATCATAAGCTTCCTTGAGAGTTTCATTTGCTTTCTTAGCAATGAGTTCTCTTTTTTTCTTAGTGACTATAATATTTGCTGTCATCATTAAAGAGGATTTTTTTCATCATGAGTAACACTACTGGGGAAGTCACTGATGTATATGAGGAACAGTATTGGTCGTAGTATGCTACCTTGTGGAACCCCAATATTAATGTATTTTGGTTCTGATAAGTGTTTTACTAAATGTTTGGATCTATTTGAAGTATGTGTTATCTCTACTCTTTGTACCCTATCTGCTATGTATGATCGAAATCAGTCATTAGCTACCCCTCTTATTCCTAATGCTTCTAATTTATTTAATAGTAATCTTGTGGTCGACTGTATCAAATGTCTTAGAAAGATCCAAAAATATGCCTGTGACACACTCATCTTTATCAAGAGCATCAAGTACAACTTTTGTGAATTCTACTTCGGAAACTAAACTGCGGTTCCCTTAAAAGATTGTATTTATTCAGGTAATTCATTAATCTTTCATAATTGTTTCTATTATTTTTGAGAATGCTGACAGCAGGGGAATGGGCCGGTAATTTTCTATATCTTCTGCATTACCTATCTTAAGCAAAGGTACAACTCTTGGCTGTTTTAACTGCTCTGGAAATGTCCCTGATTTGAAGGATTCATTTAATATATCTGTTATGGGGCCTTGTATAATCCCTATGCTTTGTTTCAGTACACACATTGGTGCTTCATCTAAGCCTACTGACTTTCTATTTTTTAGTTTTTGAATTGATTTACTGACTTCATTCTCTGTGGTTGGAAGTAACATTATTCACAGGTGTTATATTTGTTTTCGGGAATTTTTGCTGTAACTTCTCTGCAATACTTGAAAAATGCTCGTTTATATAGTTTGCTAAGTGCTGTGGATCATTTATTACCTTATCCCCCTCCCTTAGCAGTATGTTATTCTGCGTTTGTTTACCTCTCCCCATTTACTTTTTTATAACATCCCACACTGCTTTGTTTTTATTCTCTGCATTATATACTATTTCGTAGTTAAATGACTTTTTTGCAGCAATCAGCATCTTCCTATAAATCTTTTTGTATCTGTGATAGAAATTCAAGAATTCTGGGTCATTGCGAATCTTTTTCATGGAACTGAGGTGTATAAGTGTTTGAAAGGACTTCTTAGTACCTGCTGTTATCCATGTTTTTGTGAGATGTTGATACAGACATGCATATTTTGGAAATGCCTTTTCAAAGTTCAATTTAAACAATGTGGAGAATTTAGAGAATTTCATATTCACATGGGTTACCTTATACACTTCATCCCAGCTTTTTTTTCTAGTTCTTTTGAAAAATCTTTTATTTTGATTTCTGATAGGTGCCGTTTGTAAGCTCGTAGTTTAGGGAGTGATTCGGTGCCTGACTTTACTGTTGTTATTTGACAGAGATGGTCTGATAGTCCTAGATCTTTTACAGTTACATCACATTTTTCCCTGCCCATATTTGTGTCCACATGGTCAATTACTGATGAAGTCGTTGTGGGAACCCTTGTTGCACTGTTGACCAATAAGGACATACCAAAACTTTAAAGGATGTTTATTCAGGTGCTACTGGAGTCATTTATGATGTTAGTGTTGATGTGAATGTCCCCACACAGAATTATGTTGACCTTTGTGCTTGAGATTTTATCTAGAACTTATGTTAACTTATTGAAAAATGTGTCCACTCTACCACTGGGAGATCTATACACACACAAAATTATTAATTTTTTGATGATATCAAGCCCTGTTAATAGCTGATATTTCAAAGTGTTTCTCTTCACTTAATGCACTGAGGTCATGTCTTGATTTGAACTGTGTCCCTTTTCTGATATAAATGCATGATCCTCCACCCCTTGAAGTAGTTCTGCAGTAAGAGTTTGCCTTTTCATACAATGATAATACTACATTTTGGATTTATGTGTCTCTACACCAGTGCTCAGTAATACAAAGTACTGTGCAGTTCAAAGATTGGAGCTCAACTTCTAATAGTTGTATTTTTTTTTTTTTGATTGCATGTTCTGATGGAAGATTGTTAAGTTTGTGAAATGACCCATGTTACTCTTTCCAATGGTTTGGTTTTCTTTGTGACATCTGGTATATGTGATGTTTGAGGTGTTAAAATCTGTCTTGTGAGTGATTATTTCAGTGTTTTTTAAAGTGCTGGAGATACTCTCTAGGCAGGGGAACCTGTTGTCTGGATTTATCCTAAAAACGACCTACTTTTCCTACTTACAACAACAGGTATTTGACCATGTGTGGCCCGAGATCCTCCCCTATACTTTCATGAATCAGCTGTACCAATCTTCCCTTCCCAGTCCTGTTTAGGAGTAGGCCATGCCTAGTGAAACCCCATCTGTTGATAGTCCCGACAGGCACCAGAGAAACATGACCAAAGTTGGCTGTCCTCAGAGTCATCCCTAACCCCACATTGATTTGCCTCACAGCTCCATCAAGGTGTGGTCGACCATGACGCTGGAACAGCTCAACAAAGTGTACGTTGGTGCGATGAGTCAGGGAAGCTATCTTGTCCAGGACACCACCTATGTCATATGCCCCATCCCTATCCAAACGGTTTCCCGTCCTACCCCCTATCACTACATCGTCCTCATTTGTTAAGTCCTTACATAAAGACCCTAGGTCCTCTATCACATGACTTAGCCCTGCATTTGGCTTGAAGATACTGATGGCCTGGTATGCTGCCCCTAAATGTTCCTGTAACTGAGGGCCTACACCTCACCCATGGCTACTACCTAGCAGCAGCACTTTCTTCTTCCTAACACTTGAAAGGTCTCTGTTGGATTCCTTAAATGTTAATGTTTTGAAACTGTTGTCATTTACGGCATACATTCCACTTCTAAATTTACTGTGGTGTTTCTGACTATCTGGGAGGAGACTGAGCAGTGCAACATGTTACTTTTACACATAATCAAGAACGATCTGTCACACTACTACACTTTAAAACACAGTTTATATGTAATTCATGTCACACAGTCTTATACAGAACCTACATCTGCTTTCATTTATATACTGTATATGATACGATACTGTCATCCCCCTTCCCTTCTGTGTGAGAGGATGAATAAGCAAATGTATTTCTAGTTGCATGCTTGATGGTAGCAGACAAGCCTGTCTGCTAGAGAACAGTAGGACCAATGTCGGAAAAGTTAGCTACGCTTTCTAAAAGCAGAGAGTTTTCTATTCTTAGAACGGTCCAGTCCGTCCCTTGTCATGTTGGTATAGGAAGCTGCCTCTCTGGTCACTTCCGTTTGTATCTGTTAAGCACCCTCGGCAGGGGCCCAGGCCAGTGTGTCCACGGCGAGCATCTGAAGTGGTAAGATCTCCAGCTAAGCGTGTGTCTGCTAAGTCCGTAGGACAATGGATTTCTTAAGTTCAGCCTAACTGAAAATTTAATCACCTTTATTTCAGGTTTAGATCTAAATTATCTAATATTATCTTAAATTGTAACACAGTGTAATTCGAGTGTGGAGTTCAGAAAATCTTCCAGTAGTTGCTTTTTCACTACTTTGTGAGTAAAGTGGAAACACATGTGGATGATCCATAACTAAGATCATCAATCTTAAATGCGAATGTGCGTTAGATATAACTTCTTGTCTTGACAATATTTTTCAATATAGCAACTTTTCTTTATTTTCAACCCACGTGGGGTGTACTTTGTGAGACCAGTACCACGTGCTTATACAATTGTTTGACCCATCAGGTTAATAGTGAGGTGATAGTAACCAGTTCGATGTTTTTCTTTTGTAATTTGTGTTTCGATGTAATTTATTTTCATTATCAAAATTATTGTGGAGTTACACTCTTTGTGTAAACCAAGTTGACCACGTGAAGCATGTAGTGTAATCATCAAAGTAGCCCTCAGCTATTCTTTTCGGGAAGATTTCACAGAGAGTTAGTATGAATTTAGTATACCAGTGTGTGGTAATTTCATGACCGACAGGATTGCGCTACGAACATAACTTCTTTGGGTGAAAATTGAATTGGTTGGTTGTGGTTAATTTCCTCTTGCATATGTTTCAATGTTCTCCATGTGTTATTTTATGAATGCAGTGTTGTATGCAGTCTCCCAATCTTGGCTCCATATTTGATGTGTTCTGTAAGATTACCCACCCACATTTTCACAATCCTAAATAAGGCACCAGTTTAGTTATGAATCAAGTTCAATATGCCAAAATTTTAATGGAACAATGATCAATGTTAAAATAAATGTCCAAATATAAACTGATTTATTTCTTTTTATTTAAATTGTCTTTATATATATATATATATATATATATATATATATATATATATATATATATATATATCACCAGTTATCATAAGATGACTACTAAAAGATTATAATTAATATTAGTCTGTTTGGGAATTTGGTAAGCTAGACTGGATACGTGGTGAAACAGTTGCTCAGTAATGCAAGGTTAACTTCCCCAGATAGCTCACAGCTTTTAACCCGCTTTTATTGTCTTGAATATCGGCACCGCTTTCAGAACAAATTAATGCATCAACATTACACACTTTGTACATTCCTAGGCTTCTTGGCCTCAGTTGAAGTGTGCTGCACATTCCTGCTCCTCGTTCTACCTGAGCCTCTTCTCCACTTAACTCTGGCAGTGGTAGATAACTGTTTTTTGTGTTGATGATAAAACTGTCAGATTGCATTCTCTTTCTTCCTATCCTCCTACCAGCTGCCAGTTCCCAAACACCCTCCACCCCCCTTCTCACTTCTCACTTGATCCTTATGAGTTCCTTCCTTGCTTCCTCCAGCTGTGCCTGAAGGGCACAGATTTTCTTTTCCTGTTCCTCATTCAAAATGTTCCTACTGCATCCTCTGCAGTTCTAGGAGAGAGCCTCTTCTGTTCTTCCAACATTCTGCCCACTGCATCCCCCCAGTGAAAATATTTCCTACAAGATTGGCAACAAATCCCTCTACTCGCTACCCAAAACAGCTCCCACATTTCTCACTCGTGATCAGTTTCGAAAGAATAATTAAGTTCAAAGAATATTTTCAATTTGTCAAGGACACAAGATAGGCTGTGTGTAAACGAAAAACGACACAAAGGTCTTATGTGCGCTAGTGGTTTTTTTGTTTTTGTTTTTTTTTGTTTTTTTACTAATTTAGAGATACATTGACAGAAGAATGAATTTGTAATTAATTTGCTTTTAGAGAATTTACGTTATCAGGCGTGTTTGGTCAGGTTTTTAAACGTTTATAACTCGTTTATAACTCAGAAAATTTAGGCCTAGGTTGCGTCTATCTAACTAGTAAACAATACGAAATGTGTTAGTTAAATACAATTCAGAAACATTTAATTACGCTTTCATCGTGATGGTAAACACTGATGAAACTAGTAGCAGTCTTTTTTAGACGAATTTTGCACTATCAAGAAAACTTGAATAGAATTTTTTTGTGTTTATGTCACGCAAAATTTCAGGTTATGTCGCGATTATCATGTAATTCAGCTAAAGAACAAGCTTTTTCAAGAACAAGCGCTGCTGGGACGCTAATATTCAGTTGAATGACAAGAACGGACACTACAACAAGTATAAAAAACAAAGAAAATTTAAATTTGACACTATTTCCTCTTAAATAAGTTCTTTTAGCAGACAAAGAAAATACCTGTGTTCTCACTCGGCGGCCATCTTGGAATCTTGCGGAAGGCTGAAATGGGTAAAGAGGAATATGTAGTGGTGGAAAGAGAATAGAATGTATAAGATTTGCTGATGACATGGTATTAGTGGCAGAAAGTGAGCGGACAGTGAATAACATGCTGAAAGATCTGAATGAAGTTTCTGTGGAATGTGGGATGCAATTAAACCAGCAAAAACATAGGGTACGGTCATCAGTACAAGGCACAAACTGTCTAATATTAAAATAGGACAAGCTACCATTATCCAAGTAAGTGCATTCAGATATCTTGGAAGCACAATAATTGAAGACTTGAGATGTCACCAGGAAGTAAAAACTCGAATTGCCATAGTGAAGGAGGCATTCAAGAGAAAGAGGAGACTGTTATGTGGCAAATTAGATAAAGGTCTAAGGAAAAGGCTTGGCGAATGTTTTGTCTGGAATGTGGCACTATATGGGGCAGAAACATAGACACTGAGATGAGAGGATGTAAAAAGGTTAGAAGCATTTTAGATATGGATGTGGAGGAGAATGGAGAGGATAAGCTGGATGGAAAGAGTGAGTAATGAAAGAGAATAGGAAAGGGTTGGTGAGAGAAGATGTATGTTGAAGGTTATAACAGAAAGGAAAAAGAACTGGTTGGGACATTCATTGAGAAGGGAGAGCTTGCCAGCAGATGCTTTGGAAGGACTGGTTTGTAGGAGAAAACTGTGAGGAAGAAGGAGATACAAGATGATAGATGACATAAAGGGAAGAGGAAATTATGTGGATCTGAAGAGGATGGCATAAGACTAGACAGCCTTGAGAACTACCATGTGGAAACCCGCCTTTTGGTAGAACACCAATGATGATGATGATGATGATGACGATGTTTGGAATTTAACTGCTTCAGGAATTTTTTAAGTTGTCTGATAGTAACTGTCCATAAGCATAACACATCATCAACGCATCTAAACCAGTATCCAGTGTTGGAAGAGAGTGGATTATTTTCCAGAAACTGTTTTCCAGAACTGTCCATGAGGATTGCGGCAAGGACTGGACTGAGAGGAGATCCCATAGCTAGACCACCCAACTGTTTGTATATCCTGCCACTGAGATGGAAATAATTTCGAGTTAGACAAGTTTCTGTAGCTACCCTTATGTCATCTGTGACAACTGGGTTAAATCCTAATTTATCTAGTAAGTCTGTGAGAATGTATAGGGACTCCTAAACGGGTATATTAGTGAATAAGTTACTAACATCAAAAGAAACTATCTTGGCATTAGGGGGGATTTGCATGTCTTTTAACTTGTTCACTAATCGCCTGAATTAAGACTCCCATGACTTGATTTAAATTTGGTTTACATCTTGATAAGGTCATTTAACTCTCTGGCTAATTTGTAACATGGAGCTGAGAGCGATGACACAACAGGATGGATTGAGATATTATGTTTGTGGAGCTTAGGGAGGCCATCGAGTCTGGGAGATGTAGAATTGATGTTGGTGAGAAAGTGGACCTCTGAGTCTAATAGTATACTTTTACACAATTTAATAACATTTTTAATTTTATCATTATAGGATTGTGTGGGGTCAAATAAGCATTATTAACCGACTAGAAATGTAAAAGTATTTAAGAAAAGAATAAACAACGAATAGAGTTGCTTGGCGAAGACCCACTGGAGATGATGTTACAGAAACTGGATCCAGTGGCCGTAGATCCTGAGTTACCTCACAGTTAGGACAGCGACACCCATGATTTATTGCAATCCCTGATTACATCAGAGATGGAGAACACCTGGCACCTTGGAAGAGAATCAGTGCCTAGACCTGATAACGTACATTACACGTATATTATATTGCAACTGCCAGCATCAGGAGACAAAATACTTTAATACTCTTAACAATCTGTGGAGTCACTAGAGAACATTCCAGTACCTAAGATGTCAAGTATAGAGAAAGCCAACAAAGCGAATCATTGACTGGAATGGTGCACACCAGTCATTATATCCTCTTGTCTTCACAAAATATTTGAACGAATGACAACAAGTAGGTTAGGATGTTGGACTGAACACAATGATCGACTGTCGAGCTATCAGTTTGGTTTCAGACGTGATACAAGCACAGATTGAACTTTAATCTAACAATCGATGACAAACGATGATTCAACAGTAATAACTACACCATGGTAATTTATCTGTACCCATACTAATAAGTAAATTAAATTCACAGGGAGTTCCTGGACGATTTTCCCATGATCGACAACACTACCCATCTAACCGATATTAAGTGGTTTACGACCATACGAAATCTATTAGCCTGAAGACTTCTAGCACTAGATTGTATCACAGACCCATGTTATAACCCACTGCGTACAATAAACATTCGAGTGACTCACAGGAAGGGATGTTCGATAATATTGTTGCCTTTCCGGATTTGAATGATTGATACATTGGTGCATAGAGACACGACTTATATATTTGTACAATGGTGTTAGATCAGGCCGTCCCAAACCTGCAAGCACGACTGGATCAAAATGGTTTAGAAATACCACTGTCCAAAACAAAATATTTATATACTTTCTCTATAGAATCCAGCACAATCGTATCGGGTTGAGACTGTACAAGACGGTAATCAAAAAAGTAATAAAATATCTGGGCCTGAACACTAAGAATAAACAGAAACTGGCAGCACATGTTAAGAGGCTAACAGAGAAATGCGAAAGAGTCGTTTGTCTTCCGCAAGTAAAATATTTAGAACATTAAAAATTTATTGCCAAATCGTTTGTCGGACTTATAAATTTGTAACATTTACACTGACGAAAAAAAAATCGCAGCACCACGAAGAAGTTGTGCAACATAAACGAAAGTTGATATACGTGTTCCTACATCTGGAAGACGATGTCTCTTTAGATTTCGCAACAGTCGCGTGAAAGCGGCGCTAGGATTCAACTCAGCTTTGCTTTGAATACACGCTGTAACGATCGTAAGCGTTAGTTAGGTCTGAGACTGGACGTGGTGAGTGGCTTTTACACGACGGAGACGCCATTATCAACACCTCACTGAGATTGACTGAGGTCGTGTAACAGGGCTACAAGAAGCTGAATGTTCCTTTCGCGACACTGCACGAAGACTTGACAGGAATGTAGCGGCTGTAAATGATTGTTGGTCACGAAAATATGCTGTCAGAAGAAGAATGGGCTCCCGACGGCCATGTGACACGGAAGACCGACGTGTTTAGAATATGGCTCTGGCGTATCGTACTGCATCTGCACCAACTATTTGAGCAGCGCGTGACAACATAGTGACACAAGGAACTCTTAAAAATCATCTGCTTCAAGGACAGATCCGAGCCAGACGCTTTGTACCGAGTATTTTACTGACTCCAAACCACTGCCATTTGTGACTTCAGCGGTGTCGAGCGAGAGTTTATTGGAGGACAGGATGGAGGTCTGGTTGCCGTGTGCTGGTTAGAAGGGGGCCAACTGAGGGCCTGCAACCGACCTCCCTCGGTGCTAGACAAACTGGACCTACACCTGGAGTTACGGTTTGGGGTGCGATTCCGTATGACAGCAGCAGCACTCCCGTGGTTATCACACGCACATAGACTGCAAATTTTTACGCCAGTCTGGTGATTCGACCTCTTGTGCTGCCATTCATGAATAGCATTCCAGATAGTGTTTCTCAGAAGGACAACGTTCGCCCATATACCGCTGTTGTAAACTAACATGCTCCATGAACTGTCGACGTGTTGCCTTGGCTTGCTCGATCACCAGGTCCGTCTCCAATCGAGCTAATACGGGACATTGACGGACGACATCTTCAGCATCATTCACGAACAGCATTAACCGTCCCTGTATAGACCGACCAAGTGCAACAGGCATGGAACTCCATCCCATAAACTGACATATGGCAGCTGTGCAACGCACGTTTGCATGCTTGCATTCAACATTCTGGCGGTTACACCGGTTATTAATGTACCAGTATTTCATATTTGCAATGTTGAAACACGTGAGGCAATACTGACCCTACGACTTATCTTAGAAAATAGATTAAGGAAAGGCAAGCCTACGTTTCTAGCATTTGTAGACTTAGAGAAAGCTTTCAACAATGTTGACTGGAATACTCTCTTTCAAATTCTAAAGATGGCAGGGGAGCGAAAGGCTATTTACAATTTGTACAGAAGCCAGATGGCAGTTATAAGAGCCGAGCGGCATGAAAGGGAAGCAGCGGTTGGGAAGGGAGTGAGACAGGGTTGTAGTCTGTCCCCGATGTTATTCAAATGTATATTGAGCAAGCAGTAAAGGAAACAAAAGAAAAATTCGGAGTAGGTATTAAAATCGGTAGAGAAGAAATAAAAACTTTGAGGTTCGCCGATGACATTGTAATTCTGTCAGAGACAGCAAAGAACTTGGAAGAGCAGTTGAACGGAATGGACAGTGTCTTGAAAGGAGGATATAAGATGAACATCAACAAAAGCAAAACGAGGATAATGGAATGTAGTCAAATTAAGTCGGGTGATGCTCAGGGAATTGGATTAGGAAATGAGATACTTAAAGTAGTAAAGGAGTTTTGCTATTTGGGGAGCAAAATAACTGATTATGGTCGAAGTAGAGAGGATATAAAATGTAGCCTGTCAATGGCAAGGAAAGCATTTCTGAAGAAGAGAAATTTGATAACATCGAGTATAGATTTAAGTGTCAAGAAGTCGTTTCTGATAGTATTTGTATGGAGTGTAGCCATGTATGGAAGTGAAACATGGACGATAAATAGTTTGGACAAGAAGAGAATAGAAGCTTTTGAAATGTGGTGCTACAGGAGAATGCTGAAGATTAGATGGGTAGATCACGTAACTAATGAGGAGGTATTGAATAGAACTGGGGAGAAGAGGCGTTTGTGGCATAACTTGACAAGAAGAAGGGACCGGTTGGTAGGACATGTTCTGAGGCATCAAGGGATCACAAATTTAGCATTGGAGGGCAACGTGGAGGGTAAAAATCGTAGAGGGAGACCAAGATGAATACACTAAGCAGATCCAGAAGGATGTAGGCTGCAGTAAGTACTGGGAGATGAAGAAGCTTGCACAGGATAGAGTAGCATGGAGAGCTGCATCAAACCAGTCTCAGGACTGAAGACAACAACAACAATCACTTAAATATGTTATCTAGAAAAATATATTCCGAAATTTCATTGCTCTACACTAATTATTTTTTGGTTTTGCGATTTTTTTCCTTCATTGTATATCTCACACTAGATTTATGCTAAAAAACGTGTTCTATGTCCTTTATGCGTTTTCTTTTTTCGCAGCTATAAAAAAATCACATGTACGTCGCGATAGTTTTAAACGTACTTTGGTGTGTTCCACACGAAAAAAATATTGAGAAACGCCGATCTGGGTTACCAAGTTCGTGTTGTAGCCAGGCCTATAACAGCATCGCAGCGAGATTAGAGAAAATACAATAGAAAGCCGGTGAGATCAACGCCAATGAATTCACTACTGATCGAAGCGCTGCGCACCCCCCCTCCCGCCCCCCCCCCCCTGCCCATTCCAAAGAGGGCTTTAAAACTTTGGAATAATGGAACAATATAGAAATTTTGTGAGATAACTCACAGAATCGGGGTAGATTTGTCATTCTGTAGCAAACAACCTCAAGTTTCACATAAATGTATCAGGCGTCGTTTTGGTTCGATGTGACTGTCATTTGTGATGCAGCAAACATCCCACAGGTAACCAATTTCTTCCCGCACTCGTTGCAGAAAATCGAGCGTAACTTGTACAACGGCATCGTAGATAGGTAGGCTAAATTGTTTGGTAGGGAGGAACATATACAAGGTCTTAAATGAATCCCTAGAGACAGAAATCCAGTGCTGTCAAGCCTAGGGAGATAGGTGGCCACGCGATAGGTTCTTCACGGACAATCCATCGACCTCGGAAGCGATTATGGAGGAAAACTAGTACTTCCGTGAGGAAGAGAGGTGGTGCACCATCTTGCTGGTAGTAAACCGTCCCATCTCGGTCGTCTTCATCGATCTATGGAATTAAAAAGTTTTCAAGCGTTTCCAGATGCACAATACCAGTGACAGTTTTCTCCATGAAGATGATAAGACCGTACACTCTCATTTTTCTACTGAAACAAAACACATTACCTTTGTGGCAGTCACGAACGCGTTCCAGGGTTGCATGGTGGGTGTTCACCATGCCACTGTTGCAGAGTGAACACCCATGAAACCGAAACACACAGCGAGCGTGCTAAAACACACAGCGAGCATGCTGCACACCAGTGAAAGTAGCTATTTTAACTGTGTACTACACTGGAGCTCCTGGTGGCGGAATGGGGTACCGATGCACTATATGAATCAAGCTTGAGGTTGTTTACTACAAAATGACGTATCTACCGATTCCGTAAGATATCTCAATAAATTTCTGTCATTCCGAAGTTGTAAGGTCCAAATCAATTTTTCAACACATGTGTTGACTTACTTTCCCAGTGTAGCCTTGATATTGGATTACAAACTCCACGCAGTGGCCAAACTAAGTTGGAAAATACCTGAAGCCGTGATCAATGTATAATTTGTGATACACAGTAGCCTGTTGCCAGTATGTGCCTTTACTCGGCACATACGGATTTCCCTCCTACCATTCGCGCAATTGGTTCCTCTGAAATTCCAACTGTACATGGTTTGAAATTTTTTTTGTAATGTCATCCATTATCACAAGTTGTTGAGGATTTTCTGTTATTATTCAGTTTTATGACACCTGCAGGGAAGTGAAACCTCATTTGCGCAAACCTAACCTAACCTAACCCAAATACTTACAAGTTTATTGCACAATGCGAAGCTCTTATTACAAGCTAGCTCGATATCTGTGTCCAAGGATAATTTTTGATTGAGATTAACATCCACGTATTAGGATAGATTTTGACACCTTATTGTTTCGCCATTTATTTTATCTTTAGTTTATCCAAACGGACAGTGAGGCGACATCTAGAACCCGAGAGACAGTTGCACTTCAGCCTCTGTTGGCGGTTTCCGTTGACGAGGCAGCAGAGAGGTGCACTGACGGTGGTGTTCCCAAAGACAACACTGGACGCACGAGTAGCAACACGTCGCTCGTTGCCAGTGCTTTCTTGCCCTACCTCAATGTAGAGCGTTCCGTTGCCCTGACCAGTACGTTCTCCACGGTTGGAAATATTTCGTCATGGGTTGATGAACTCTGGCACAAAGTTTGAACAGCTTGGATTATGTCATCAACGCCCGGTTCGATTCTGTGTCCACCCGAGTCAGAGCTGTTGTTGCTGTCAGATATGGGAGCTGTGTGGACTAAATCTTGCCCCCTGTACAACCCTAAATCAAGCACAAATTTGTTGATGTTCTTCCTGCTATACTGCACGCGTAAAATTTTGTTGTTCGCTATTCTTCTTGCTGATTCAATTTTAGTGGGTACCTGTGTAGGTTGACGGTTCATAGTTACGGAGTGAAACACTGCCAGTTCAAAACGTCAAGATTAATGTACAGCATCGGGGAAAAAATACTGTAGAATGTTGCACAGATAGTTACTGAATGAACTGAACGTCATCCCTTTTCGTCTTAAGACTATCAGTAGGTTCGAAACTTTCAAAACAAGTGGTACCCTTAACAAAGATACCAGGCTAGGAGTAAAGTTTGAACTATGACTGCCAGCACCTAAAGTTGTAATAAATTTAATGCAAAACGCATTAAACATGTCCACGTATAATTTCTGCAAGCTCTTACTTTTTGTTATTTCATTTTATTATTTATTTGTGGTCCGTTGCGTTCCTATGTTTAGTTCCATGTTTTTAGTTTCATTCTGAACTTGTCTGAACTCAAGAAATTTGCAAGATCGGGATATACTGTTACAAACTATAGTTGGCCTGTTACGTACAGGCTCTGACAGAATGAATACTTGGATTTAAGGAGGACAGAACTTCGAAACAAAGTAACAAAATTGTCGAAGCACATATTGAAAACAAAGAAAAATATGTTCCATTACTTATCATATACATCCCTTACTGGGTTTTGTAAATAACACTACACATGTACCGATGATTCCATAAGAATCCACGCCACACAGTGCAGTGGTTTCTCGTGCAACCGACGAGGATTGCCGTGATTACGTGGCACTCAGTGCCTGCAGTTCTGTTTATTGACACCGTCGTCTAGATGGAAAAGGGCCCATCCGACATCAGAATATCGTTTCGCATCTGCGGATCGGCTGCTGAAGTTCCAGGAAGCGTTAGGCGAAGATTCGTCGGGCAGCTTTATCTTGTTCGATTATTTACTGTGCGACATGCAGTTTGTATGGATGGGAGTGCAGGGGGTCTATCAGGCACTGTTAGCGCCGAGGAATGTCTGGCAGGAGAACGGCGAGGGCTTGGATTCAATTCTTGACGCGCCTTCTCCACTTGCTACGCAGTTCGCTATGTCCTACGAAGCCGTGGACTTTCCTTCTTTGCATGCAGATGCAGTAGTTGCACCCACGTACAATCGTCCGATGGCCCGGGACTTCATCATGTCGTTCCAAGTCTAAATAGCGACGGAACAGTCGCTTAACTTTGATGGGAGACTCCCTATTTCTTAAATACGCCTCGACGGCGAATGCTCGGTGCTCTGGAGTCCACAAAGCCTTAATTACAAAAGGGGGTCCTTTCTCAATGCAGCGCGCACCTATTTATTTCGTGCAGGCGCAACAGCGACGCCGTATAACGTGACTCAAAGTGTAACTACTCATTATGACGGCTCTTGCATAATTACGTCACGAACGAAACTGAGGGAAGACTGGATTTTGTTGAATTTTAGCAGTCAGAGAGTGAGAAGGTTTCAGTTTCGAGTCAGCTTCAGTCAAATGATTCTGTAGTTAGCAGATGAATTTTCTGAAACTGACTTATTTGGACTTGTATTCTGTTATGTGGGACAGATCCCGTCGTAAAATTTAACGATAGTAAAAACTGCAATTAAGACGTTGTGCTTACAGAAGGATCCGTACCTAAAGACTGAAAAATTGCTCAAGTTACACCAATACCCAAAAAGGGAAGTAGGAGTAATCCGCTAAATTACCGGCCCATATCACTAACGTCGATTTGCAGTAGGGTTTGGAACATATACTGTGTTCTAACACTATGATTTACCTCGAAGAAAACGATTCATTGACACACAGTCAGCACGGATTCAGAAAATATCGTTCTTACGAAACACAACTAGTTCTTTATACTCATGAAGTAATGAGAGCTATTGGCAAGTTTATTCCATAGTTTTAGTTTTCCAGAAGGCTTTCGACATCGTTCCTCACAAGTGTCTTCCAACCAAACTGCGTCCTTATGGAATATCGCCATATTTGGGCGGCTAGATTCGTGATTTCCTATCAGAAAGTAATAGTAATAGTGATAGTTGGAGTAATAGGCGGAAAGCCATCGAGTAAAACAACAGTAATATCCGGCGTTCCCCTAGGAAGTGTTATAGGCCCTCTATTGTTCCTGATCTATGTTAACGACATAGGAAACAATCTGAGTAGCCCTCTTAGATTGTTGCAGGTGATGCTGTCATTTACTGCCTTGTAAAGTCATCAGATGACCAAAACGAGTTGCAAAATGATTTAGATAAAATATCTGTATGATGCGAAAAGTGTCAATTGACCCTGAATGCAGAAAAGTGTGAAGTTATTGGCAAGAGTACTTAAATAAATCCGCTAAATTTCGATTACGCGATAAGTTGCACAAATCTGAAAGCTGTAAATTCAACTAAATACTTAGGGATTACAATTACAAATAAGACAACCAAAGAATGCGATTCGTTGGCAGAACACTTAGAAGGTGCAAGAGGTCTACTAAAGAGACTTCATACACCGCGCTTGTCCGCCCTAACCTGGAGTACTGCTGTGCGGTGGGACTGACGGATGACATCGAAAAAGTTCAAAGAAGGGCAACTTCTTTTGTATTATCGTGAAATAGGGGAGATAGTGTCACAGATATGATACGTTAATTGGAGTGGCGATCATTAAAACAAAGGCGTTTTTCCTTGCGATGGGATTTGCTCATGCAATTTCAGTCATTAGTTTTCTCATCCGATTGCGAAAACATTCTGCTGGCACCCACCTACGTAGGGAGAAATGATCATCACCATAAAATAAGAGAAATCAGGGCTCACACAGACAAATTTAAGTGCTCGTTTTTCCCTCGCGCCGTTCGACAGTGGAACGGTAGAGAGACAGCTTGGAGGTGGTTCGTTGAATTCTCTGCCAGGCACTTTATTCTGAACAGCAGAGTAATAACGAAGATGTAGATGTACATATAGATGTAGATAAATTCTTATTGTTTTCGAAAGAAGAAATTGGTAGGGTGGTAGGGAAGAACATACCACTAAAACAACAAAAACTCAAGAAAGAGAAGTGAGAGGAGATATACTACAACCATTTACTGGGTGACTTCCCTATACTTCCAAGTATATTACTGGCTGCTCTCCGCTTTTACGAAATGTCATAGCTTATATCACGACTGCAGAGGGACGAAAAAATTCTTATGCGTCGCAAGATAGTGATAGCGCAGGCGTGGCTGGTTCTGTTCGGCGTGAGAGCACTCGCGCATTCCGGCGCTATCGGGTGCGTTATCGGCATCATATCGCCACCAGAAGGTTCTTTCTTCACACCAGCCACAATCGCACGCTACACTGACGACACGGCGATGAGAACAAGACAACAGCTTAGATTATATCGCTGACGTATTTAGAATACAGTTGGCAAAGGATTTATGACAGCATTCATTTTATAGCGTTAGTCGGTAGGTTGCATTAAGTGACAAATTAGTAATTATTACTGTAGTAAAACAGTTTAAACTTTATCTTAGAAGCTGTAAGTGTAAATTAGTGCATACTGCCTAAATGGTCATCTATCAATATGATCAACAAAGTTATGTCAATGTAATATTCCAAGGAATTAAAACAAAAAGCGTTTATTGTCCATCTTGTTTCTGATTAAAAAAAAGTCGGGAAAGTAACCAAGAGGATGAGCATTTACAAATATAAATAATAATTGCCATATGGGAAAAAACAGAACATCTCTACATTGTTTTATACCCGGCCATAACTGAAATATCACAATTGAAATTTAGTGATACATTACGGCCGTGGAAGCACACATTCAATTTGCATTATACTAAATATGTAATGACTGTTCCGTTTACTGGTGACAACGAGGTACCCCAACAAAGAACCGGAATAGAGTCTAGGTACTTCTTCCAACAAAACTAAAGCCTTTATATTTACATGACCTGAACCTCTAAAATAGTGAATGAAAATAAACAGATAGCAAGGATTAATTCATTTAGCTTAGTACAATAAACCCTATCTTTCCAAGATGCACGGATTATAAAAATAAAAGAAGAATATTTAATTATGTTATGGAAGATTTCACATAAATTTTAAAAAATAAAGTAAGCAGAGATACTATGATTAATTTTTACCAGACTATTGGTTCCCCAAACTCTGTTGTATGGACGTATGGTAGGAAACCCTACAAATGAGAGAAAAAAACAGAAAAAAGATAACAGACATCAGATCTTATGAGCCTGATAAGGACGGCAGGTCACACAAGAAAAGATAGGGAAATGAATGTAGAATTGAGTACAGAATTTCAAATACAAAACACATAGGAGAGATAGCACACAGTAGAACTACCTAGAATGTGAATAAATCGCATACTGATGTAGCTATTCAGGAACATTATTATGTCTCATACACAGAGAATCTGTAAAGACCATATTAATAGATCCTAACATTTGATGGAAGGAGAAACAGAATGAAGATTCACTCTTCATTAATGAAGGAGAACTGTGTCGGTCCTGCATATCTGCACCTATCGTGTTACAAAACGTGTCGAAATGTCTGACATGTAATAAAAGTTATAAAAATAATCTAGTAATTCACTCCGAAGTCAAACATATGAGGATGTACTTTCATATACAGAATAATATTCTAGCATATCATACTGCTTTGTAATTCTTGTTTATATCACTCCAAACACCAGAGTGAATTACTGCAATGCAGTAACAACTCTGAGACCTAAGCAATCACACTTACTGTTCTCTAACATGTATGTGTCCACTGTGACTGGCCAATACTGCTTCGCAGTATGGATACAATAAGTATTATGCGCAACATCACACTAGCCAATAGTGCAGGTAGTGAATGTTGTATCGTTCTGTCGGACGTGTTTGTTTCAGAATATGTGAAGAAGCATTCCAACACATTTGAGAAGCCAGAATGAGATTTTCACTCTGCAGCGGAGTGTGCGCTGATATGAAACTTCCTGGCAGATTAAAACTGTGTGCCCGACCGAGACTCGAACTCGGGATCTTTGCCTTTTGCGGGCAAGTGCTCTACCAACTGAGCTACCGAAGCACGACTCACGGCCGGTACTCACAGCTTTACTTCTGCCAGTACCTCGTCTCCTACCTTCCAAACTTAACAGAAGCTCTCCTGCGAAACTTGCAGAACTAGCACTCCTGAAAGAAAGGATATTGCGGAGACATGGCTTAGCCACAGCCTGGGGGATGTTTCCAGAATGAGATTTTCACTCTGCAGCGGAGTGTGCGCTGATATGAAACTTCCTGGCACATTAAAACTGTGTGCCCGACCGAGACTCGAACTCGGGATCTTTGCCTTTCGCGGGCAAGTGCTCTACCAACTGAGCTACCGAAGCACGACTCACGCCCGGTACTCACAGCTTTACTTCTGCCAGTACCTCGTCTCCTACCTTCCAAACTTAACAGAAGCTCTCCTGCGAAACTTGCAGAACTAGCACTCCTGAAAGAAAGGATATTGCGGAGACATGGCTTAGCCACAGCCTGGAGGATGTTTCCACAATGAGATTTTCACTCTGCAGCGGAGTGTGCGCTGATATGAAACTTCCTGGCAGATTAAAACTGTGTGCCCGACCGAGACTCGGGATCTTTGCCTTTCGCGGGCAAGTGCTCTACCAACTGAGCTACCGAAGCACGACTCACGCCCGGTACTCACAGCTTTACTTCTGCCAGTACCTCGTCTCCTACCTTCCAAACTTAACAGAAGCTCTCCTGCGAAACTTGCAGAACTAGCACTCCTGAAAGAAAGGATATTGCGGAGACATGGCTTAGCCACAGCCTGGGGGATGTTTCCAGAATGAGATTTTCACTCTGCAGCGGAGTGTGCGCTGATATGAAACTTCCTGGCAGATTAAAACTGTGTGCCCGACCGAGACTCGAACTCGGGATCTTTGCCTTTCGCGGGCAAGTGCTCTACCAACTGAGCTACCGAAGCACGACTCACGCCCGGTACTCACAGCTTTACTTCTGCCAGTACCTCGTCTCCTACCTTCCAAACTTAACAGAAGCTCTCCTGCGAAACTTGCAGAACTAGCACTCCTGAAAGAAAGGATATTGCGGAGACATGGCTTAGCCACAGCCTGGGGGATGTTTCCAGAATGAGATTTTCACTATGCAGCGGAGTATGCGCTGATATGAAACTTCCTGGCAGATTAAAACTGTGTGCCCGACCGAGACTCGAACTCGGGATCTTTGCCTTTCGCGGGCAAGTGCTCTACCAACTGAGCTACCGAAGCACGACTCACGCCCGGTACTCACAGCTTTACTTCTGCCAGTACCTCGTCTCCTACCTTCCAAACTTAACAGAAGCTCTCCTGCGAAACTTGCAGAACTAGCACTCCTGAAAGAAAGGATATTGCGGAGACATGGCTTAGCCACAGCCTGGGGGATGTTTCCAGAATGAGATTTTCACTATGCAGCGGAGTGTGCGCTGATATGAAACTTCCTGGCAGATTAAAACTGTGTGCCCGACCGAGACTCGAACTCGGGATCTTTGCCTTTCGCGGGCAAGTGCTCTACCAACTGAGCTACCGAAGCACGACTCACGCCCGGTACTCACAGCTTTACTTCTGCCAGTACCTCGTCTCCTACCTTCCAAACTTAACAGAAGCTCTCCTGCGAAACTTGCAGAACTAGCACTCCTGAAAGAAAGGATATTGCGGAGACATGGCTTAGCCACAGCCTGGGGGATGTTTCCAGAATGAGATTTTCACTCTGCAGCGGAGTGTGCGCTGATATGAAACTTCCTGGCACATTAAAACTGTGTGCCCGACCGAGACTCGAACTCGGGATCTTTGCCTTTCGCGGGCAAGTGCTCTACCAACTGAGCTACCGAAGCACGACTCACGCCCGGTACTCACAGCTTTACTTCTGCCAGTACCTCGTCTCCTACCTTCCAAACTTAACAGAAGCTCTCCTGCGAAACTTGCAGAACTAGCACTCCTGAAAGAAAGGATATTGCGGAGACATGGCTTAGCCACAGCCTGGGGGATGTTTCCAGAATGAGATTTTCACTCTGCAGCGGAGTGTGCGCTGATATGAAACTTCCTGGCAGATTAAAACTGTGTGCCCGACCGAGACTCGAACTCGGGATCTTTGCCTTTCGCGGGCAAGTGCTCTACCAACTGAGCTACCGAAGCACGACTCACGCCCGGTACTCACAGCTTTACTTCTGCCAGTACCTCGTCTCCTACCTTCCAAACTTAACAGAAGCTCTCCTGCGAAACTTGCAGAACTAGCACTCCTGAAAGAAAGGATATTGCGGAGACATGGCTTAGCCACAGCCTGGGGGATGTTTCCACAATGAGATTTTCACTCTCCAGCGGAGTGTGCGCTGATATGAAACTTCCTGGCAGATTAAAACTGTGTGCCCGACCGACACTCGAACTCGGGATCTTTGCCTTTCGCGGGCAAGTGCTCTACCAACTGAGCTACCGAAGCACGACTCACGCCCGGTACTCACAGCTTTACTTCTGCCAGTACCTCGTCTCCTACCTTCCAAACTTAACAGAAGCTCTTCTGCGAAACTTGCAGAACTAGCACTCCTGAAAGAAAGGATATTGCGGAGACATGGCTTAGCCACAGCCTGGGGGATGTTTCCAGAATGAGATTTTCACTCTGCAGCGGAGTGTGCGCTGATATGAAACTTCCTGGCAGATTAAAACTGTGTGCCCGACCGAGACTCAAACTCGGGATCTTTGCCTTTCGCGGGCAAGTGCTCTACCAACTGAGCTACCGAAGCACGTCTCACGCCCGGTACTCACAGCTTTACTTCTGCCAGTACCTCGTCTCCTACCTTCCAAACTTAACAGAAGCTCTCCTGCAAAACTTGCAGAACTAGCACTCCTGAAAGAAAGGATATTGCGGAGACATGGCTTAGCCACAGCCTGGGGGATGTTTCCACAGTGAGATTTTCACTCTGCAGCGGAGTGTGCGCTGATATGAAACTTCCTGGCAGATTAAAACTGTGTGCCCGACCGAGACTCGAACTCGGGATCTTTGCCTTTCGCGGGCAAGTGCTCTACCAACTGAGCTACCGAAGCACGACTCACGCCCGGTACTCACAGCTTTACTTCTGCCAGTACCTCGTCTCCTACCTTCCAAACTTAACAGAAGCTCTCCTGCGAAACTTGCAGAACTAGCACTCCTGAAAGAAAGGATATTGCGGAGACATGGCTTAGCCACAGCCTGGGGGATGTTTCCAGAATGAGATTTTCACTCTGCAGCGGAGTGTGCGCTGATATGAAACTTCCTGGCAGATTAAAACTGTGTGCCCGACCGAGACTCGAACTCGGGATCTTTGCCTTTCGCGGGCAAGTGCTCTACCAACTGAGCTACCGAAGCACGACTCACGCCCGGTACTCACAGCTTTACTTCTGCCAGTACCTCGTCTCCTACCTTCCAAGCCATGTCTCCGCAATATCCTTTCTTTCAGGAGTGCTACTTCTGCAAGTTTCGCAGGAGAGCTTCTGTTAAGTTTGGAAGGTAGGAGACGAGGTACTGGCAGAAGTAAAGCTGTGAGTACCGGGCGTGAGTCGTGCTTCGGTAGCTCAGTTGGTAGAGCACTTGCCCGCGAAAGGCAAAGATCCCGAGTTCGAGTCTCGGTCGGGCACACAGTTTTAATCTGCCAGGAAGTTTCATATCAGCGCACACTCCGCTGCAGAGTGAAAATCTCATTCTGGAAACATCCCCCAGGCTGTGGCTAAGCCATGTCTCCGCAATATCCTTTCTTTCAGGAGTGCTAGTTCTGCAAGTTTCGCAGGAGAGCTTCTGTTAAGTTTGGAAGGTAGGAGACGAGGTACTGGCAGAAGTAAAGCTGTGAGTACCGCGCGTGAGTCGTGCTTCGGTAGCTCAGTTGGTAGAGCACTTGCCCGCGAAAGGCAAAGATCCCGAGTTCGAGTCTCGGTCGGGCACACAGTTTTAATCTGCCAGGAAGTTTCATATCAGCGCACACTCCGCTGCAGAGTGAAAATCTCATTCTGGAAACATCCCCCAGGCTGTGGCTAAGCCATGTCTCCGCAATATCCTTTCTTTCAGGAGTGCTAGTTCTGCAAGTTTCGCAGGAGAGCTTCTGTTAAGTTTGGAAGGTAGGAGACGAGGTACTGGCAGAAGTAAAGCTGTGAGTACCGGGCGTGAGTCGTGCTTCGGTAGCTCAGTTGGTAGAGCACTTGCCCGCGAAAGGCAAAGATCCCGAGTTCGAGTCTCGGTCGGGCACACAGTTTTAATCTGCCAGGAAGTTTCATATCAGCGCATACTCCGCTGCAGAGTGAAAATCTCATTCTGGAAACATCCCCCAGGCTGTGGCTAAGCCATGTCTCCGCAATATCCTTTCTTTCAGGAGTGCTAGTTCTGCAAGTTTCGCAGGAGAGCTTCTGTTAAGTTTGGAAGGTAGGAGACGAGGTACTGGCAGAAGTAAAGCTGTGAGTACCGGGCGTGAGTCGTGCTTCGGTAGCTCAGTTGGTAGAGCACTTGCCCGCGAAAGGCAAAGATCCCGAGTTCGAGTCTCGGTCGGGCACACAGTTTTAATCTGCCAGGAAGTTTCATATCAGCGCACACTCCGCTGGAGAGTGAAAATCTCATTCTGGAAACATCCCCCAGGCTGTGGCTAAGCCATGTCTCCGCAATATCCTTTCTTTCAGGTGTGCTAGTTCTGCAAGTTTCGCAGGAGAGCTTCTGTTAAGTTTGGAAGGTAGGAGACGAGGTACTGGCAGAAGTAAAGCTGTGAGTACCGGGCGTGAGTCATGCTTCGGTAGCTCAGTTGGTAGAGCACTTGCCCGCGAAAGGCAAAGATCCCGAGTTCGAGTCTCGGTCGGGCACACAGTTTTAATCTGCCAGGAAGTTTCATATCAGCGCACACTCCGCTGCAGAGTGAAAATCTCATTCTGGAAACATCCCCCAGGCTGTGGCTAAGCCATGTCTCCGCAATATCCTTTCTTTCAGGAGTGCTAGTTCTGCAAGTTTCGCAGGAGAGCTTCTGTTAAGTTTGGAAGGTAGGAGACGAGGTACTGGCAGAAGTAAAGCTGTGAGTACCGGGCGTGAGTCATGCTTCGGTAGCTCGGTTGGTAGAGCACTTGCCCGCGAAAGGCAAAGATCCCGAGTTCGAGTCTCGGTCGGGCACACAGTTTTAATCTGCCAGGAAGTTTCATATCAGCGCATACTCCGCTGCAGAGTGAAAATCTCATTCTGGAAACATCCCCCAGGCTGTGGCTAAGCCATGTCTCCGCAATATCCTTTCTTTCAGGAGTGCTAGTTCTGCAAGTTTCGCAGGAGAGCTTCTGTTAAGTTTGGAAGGTAGGAGACGAGGTACTGGCAGAAGTAAAGCTGTGAGTACCGGGCGTGAGTCGTGCTTCGGTAGCTCAGTTGGTAGAGCACTTGCCCGCGAAAGGCAAAGATCCCGAGTTCGAGTCTCGGTCGGGCACACAGTTTTAATCTGCCAGGAAGTTTCATATCAGCGCACACTCCGCTGGAGAGTGAAAATCTCATTGTGGAAACATCCCCCAGGCTGTGGCTAAGCCATGTCTCCGCAATATCCTTTCTTTCAGGTGTGCTAGTTCTGCAAGTTTCGCAGGAGAGCTTCTGTTAAGTTTGGAAGGTAGGAGACGAGGTACTGGCAGAAGTAAAGCTGTGAGTACCGGGCGTGAGTCATGCTTCGGTAGCTCAGTTGGTAGAGCAGTTGCCCGCGAAAGGCAAAGATCCCGAGTTCGAGTCTCGGTCGGGCATACAGTTTTAATCTGCCAGGAAGTTTCATATCAGCGCACACTCCGCTGCAGAGTGAAAATCTCATTCTGGAAACATCCCTCAGGCTGTGGCTAAGCCATGTCTCCGCAATATCCTTTCTTTCAGGAGTGCTAGTTCTGCAAGTTTCGCAGGAGAGCTTCTGTTAAGTTTGGAAGGTAGGAGACGAGGTACTGGCAGAAGTAAAGCTGTGAGTACCGGGCGTGAGTCGTGCTTCGGTAGCTCAGTTGGTAGAGCACTTGCCCGCGAAAGGCAAAGATCTCGAGTTCGAGTCTCGGTCTGGCACACAGTTTTAATCTGCCAGGAAGTTTCACATTTGAGAAGGTTTTTTGCAACACAGACTGATTAGGAAAATGTTTTAAAATGTTGTTGAAGACTGTTTTAAAGAACTGAAACGGAATTTCTGTGAGTAAGTACTGCTATAGAAAATTAACATACCAATAAAGCACTTACACAAAATGGTTGAGTGTTTGTAAAGTTGCTTGTGTCAGTTGTGCTTATGTATTGACACTTGTATGAAAAAATAGCACGTGTGTAATGCCAACACTGTGCAAGGTTGTTGAAACTTGTTTCTCCACACACCTCCTCCCCTTGCAGAAGTCTATATGTGTTGGGTTGAGCCTACTTCCTCTGATCATGGCTCCCTTCTCTAACAGCATTCTGAACAAAGAATAGGTATATTCTTTCAGGCAGGGATACATTGGAATGTACTTGCAGTTTATTGAATTTAAAAGTTATTTTTATTTAATTCAAGCAAACCACATCTGTCGACAGTTTCGACTAAAAACTAATATAATATCAATTATGTTACATATTTACTTTGAAATTACGGGAATCAGCACAAAGTGACAGAAGATTTAGGATATATTAGCCAATGCAAACACATTGCAAACAGGTGACAAGTAAAATGAAATTAGTAAGGGCATATGTCAGTACAATCTGTTTAATTGGCTACATTGAAATACAGAAGTGAGAAATGTATCTTTAGAAATATCAAAGAAAGATTGTGCTCTATAGAGAGTAAACCACAATGTCTCTTATCCACAAATTAGCTTAAAAGCTGTTAGAGGGATTCTAAATAAGTGGATAATATTGTACCTAGAAGACAGACAGCGACTGGTGATTTTAAAGCTTGGTGACATTAAAGAAAATGTTATTACAGTAACAACACATTTATCCAATAAATCACCAATAATGTATGGAGTGCCATAAGGCTCTGTCTTAGAATCTCTCTTGTTCCTCCTTTACATCAATCACTTAAATGGCTTTTTGCTAATGACACCGGCATTTTAATAACAGTTGCTGACAAAATCTCTATGAAAGTAGCAACAGATACCTCAGTGTCCCTAGTTACTAGTTGGTTTCAAAAAAATAAAATAATAATAAATAAGAAATTGTACTTATGCATTTCCACTCATCTCCACTTGTACAAGAATTTGATACAACATCATATCTTGACAACAGATTACTGAAATCATTTGCTGAAACAAACGTTCTAGTGATAAGGGTACAATTTAAGGTTGAATTGTCATGTGAAAGAACTTGGAAAAAAGGTTTTAAAAGCTTGGTAGGCTCTTTTTGTGTTAAGCAAAAGTGCAAGCAAAACAATAGTCATTCTGGCATATAACACATATTTCAGTTTATTACCCCAATATGGGGTTATCTCCTGGGGAAACTCAGCCACTAACATAAAAATCTTTAGGATGCGAAAAGAGCAGTCAGGGCTATCTCCAACCTAAAGAGACTGGAAACATGTAGACCACATTTCATATACTTGAAAATAATGATATATGAACAGAACCTGTTTGCAAAAAAAGTATCCTTTAGACAGTACTGGATATCTACAACAAAATAAACATGTCCATGGCCACAGTGCAAGAAACATCAGACAGTTGGGGGAGGGGGGATTGACTTGGGGGAAAGACCAAATAGCGAGGTCATCGGTCTCATCAGATTAGGGAAGGATGGGGAAAGAATTCGTCCATGCCCTGTCAAAGGAACCATTCTGCCATTTGTCTGAAGCGATTTAGGGAAGTCATGGAAAACCTAAATCAGGATGGCCTGACATGGGATTGAACTGTCGTCCTCCTGAATGCAAGTCAAGAGTGCTAACCACCGTGCCACCTTGCTCGGTCAAGAAACATCAGTAATACACATGTCTCAGTGTAGAACACTATTGCATCACGCAGGTGTTTCACAGGTAACAGTTAAAGTATTCAACAGCCCAATTAGTGAGTTAAAATTGCAGCGAAATAAAGATACATTTAAATATAACCTTAAGTCATTTCTGATGGAACAGTACCTTTATGCAGTACAAGAATTTTTAAATTATAAAAAACAGCCGAGTAAATTGAAATTCTATTTCTTAAATGTACAAAGTAAATGAAGTATATGCATCTGGACACCTAATAATGCTTTATAAATTAGGGTATAGATGCGAGAAGAAACTGAAAGGAAAATTATGAGTGCAATACAAAAATAGTAATGATAAAATTTTAGCAATAATGAGTGGAACATTACATGTACTTTCAAGGCGAACAATGATAAGGAGAGGAAGAACAAGACAGCAACTAATGGACAGTGTCAGGGAGGAAATGATAAAGGCATGGAACTAAAGAAAAAATGCAAGACAGTAATGGACAACAGCTACTGATGAATGGTTCACCCTTCTGTACCATCGCCATTTCTCTCGCTAGTGGTCAGTGCCCCATCACCGTGTGCACATCAGTCTGGGTTAGGTACGTTAGATGATCATCATTATTTACAAAATATCAATGACGGGTGTTTGCAAATTAGTTTCAGCATCGATAATGAAGTCTTTGAAAGAACATAACTCGACATCAAAGAGAAAAAAATCGACCTTCGATATTGCCACTAAGACTTAACTTTTTCAACATTTAAACGAATTTTTTTCTGAACATGTCCCTTAACAACTCCAGGGGTGTGACATTGGGGAGCTGTATTTCAATATTTTCGAAGGAAAAAAGGCAGGAATATGGACTACTGATGTAAATAAGTGTGGAATAATGTCTTTCATCCATTCAGTTCATGACTCCATGGTGTCAACTAGAGTGCCCACCATATTTTTCGATTTTTTAAATTGCTAAAAATAATACATCTAATTATGCAACTGAATTTTCCGTTAATAATGTAGGATTACATTTGAGCTTCGCAAATGTAACTACTTATATTAAAGAAAACAACATATTCACAGTTAAGGTTGTTCAGGTGTTTCTTTTTATTAGTTCTCGAATAATTTTACTTTTTCCGTTTGTTACTTTGAAACTCTTTTATTTTTACACAGGCTATGTCAACGTTAATGATGATTACAAAGTGATGACACTGGTGTACAAAAGTCGTATTTGCATCTGAGCAATGTCAGCGGTTGTTAATACTTTATTACCTTTCAATTTTATAACACTTTCTTTTTTGCGAAGTTCACTACAATAAAGGGGGAGAATTCTGTGGTACGTTAAATATAGAATCAGCAGTAAGAATCAGTTTGCTCCTCGATTGTCACTGGTATAACAAACAGGTAACAAAAAAGCATTACAGTCTGTAGACAATGACTTGTGGGATATGTAACGTTAATTTTTGCTTTATTTGTAGATTAATGAATATAATATTACACGTATTGTCATGTTGCTCTTTACGCCGTTCTGTATGTTCGTCATTTTACATTGATATTAAAAACACAGAGTTTATTATTAGCTATCGATGTTTCGATATCGACGATGAAATCGAACTCAGCGTCCATGATCTGGCAACACCGCATGTCCCTACTCTCGCTAGTCGGCGAGGTGGTATCCAGCCGCAGCCGCCGCCAGCGCTCGCTTCGTGGCGCTGCTACAGCTGCCCGCGCTAGGCGGCAAGACCGACTTCCGGCCCCTCTGGCTAGGCGGCGAGTGCCCGGCCGGCGACGGCCGCCGTTACCGCCGCCAGCAACGCCACCCAGCGGCCGTAGGCCGGCGCGACTGCGCCTGCGCCGTTACCTATGCCGGGCACGATGAGCGAGCCCTGCGCACCCGGGTCGCGAATAGCGCCGCCGCCGCCGAGTGAGCTGAGGCCGTCCCCGGCGTTGCACAGGTTGGTCTGGCAGGAGCGGAAGTACGTCTTGAACGAGTCGTCCTCTATTACAGTGTCCTTCAAGCTGGGCTCCTCCGCGCAGCCGCGGAAGAACGAGTTCACTTCACCTGCAACACGTCGCCATCTATAAGGGCTCGTCCTCGACTTTGTTTTTATTACACATCGTCGAATTCCAAAGGACTGTTGTTTACTGGTGCAGTGCAGACGCAATTCACAGTTAAAGGAATACACAGAGGGATTCCGTGACGATGTTACAAACTTTCAGGGAAGATGGAGAAGAGTAAATGAGTCAGTCAGGTAAGGGACACTGGTTATAAGCGAAAATCTTTCTGATACCTCTGACAGTGGAATACATGTACCGGCACTATTATTGCTAAGATGGTACAGTTGCTGCTAAGATTGTAGGGTAGGCAACTTTCAGAAGTGATAGTATGGACCAAAACTAGAAAAAAAAGTCTAGTAAGCAAGGCATCTAAAGTGCATACCTACTGAGCTATGAACACATGTTCGGTACAAGAGATGTGTTTCACAGTGACAAAGATGAATAAGTGCTCATAGTTCTGAAGACATACGTTTTAGAGTCCATATTTACTGGAGATTTAGTTCTTGTTTTCGTTCATACTATTCTATCACTTGAGCCTTGTCCCGCAGTTATTCAGGGTCAGCCATTGTTAATCGGATTTGGCATGTTAATGTTGAAGGGGTGGCCGGATGCCCTTCCTGCCGCCACCCCGTACCCCCCCCCCCCCCCCCGGATGGAATTAGTGTACCCCAACCGTCTGCATTGAGTGGAATCCATGGAGTAGTGGGATGTGCAAATCCGCCTAAAAACCACATCCAGACTGAACGGCACATCGGCCCTCGTCGTTAATCCGCCGGGCGGACTCGATCCAGGGCTGGTGCGGCTACCCGAGTCCAGGAAGCAGCGCGTTAGCGCTCTCGGCTACCCTGGCAGGTTGTTTTCATTCATAGTAACTCCTTCAAAAACATGAAAACGAAAGAGGTTGCAGGAGAAGGATGTGCTCCACAGTATCGAAGGTGAACAAGTGCTTATTCCCCTTCAGGTATGTATTTTGAAGCCCATGTTTACTAGGCATCTTTTTCCCTGTTTTGGTCAATATTGCCATCGCTGAAAGACGTCCAACCTACCACCATAGCAAGAACAGTACAATCTCAGGAAGAGCAGTACCAGTACCAGAACGATTGTTACTTATCCTCAAATTGTCACATTTACCCTTTTCCATCATCCCTGAAAGTTTGTATCGTCATCACTAAATCACCCGGTATAGAAGGTCTATAAAATGGAAACAAACTTGAGGACAATTTTATGGATAAACAGGAAGAAGTTGGTGAAAATGCAGTGGGAGAGATGATGCTGTGAGAAAATTCGATACAGCACTGAAAGATCTTAGTGGAAACAAAGCCCCTAAACAGATTACATTCCTCTGAGATCCTTGAGAGTCGTGACAAAACTATTCCATCTGGTGTGCAAAATATGTGAGACAGGCAAAATACCCACACACTTAAAGAAGAATTTAACAAAATCAGTTCCAAAGAAGGCAGGTGCTGACACGTGTGAATGTTACTAAACCAACAGTTTAATAACTCGTGGTTGCAAAATACTGACTCGAAGAACAGGAAAACATAGAAGCAGGCCTGGGAGAAAATCACTTCGTGTTGCAGAAATGTACAAACACTCAAGGCACATATGACTTATCCTAGAAGACAGGCTGAAGAAATGATTTGGAGAAAGCTTTTGACAATACTGATTAAACTACACACTTTGGATTTCTGGAGATAGCTTGGATAAAAATGGGGAGCGAAAGTTTATTTACAACTTGTACAGAAACGGATTGCCATTACCAGAGTGAAAGGACATTAAAGGGAAAGCGTAGTTGAGAAGGGAGTGAAGCAGGGTAAAGCAACTAAGGAGAAGTTAGGAAAGGGAGTTAGCTGTCAGAGAGAAGAAGTAAAAAGTTTCATGTTTGCCAGTGACTGCCACAGTAACTCTGTCATGGGAGGCAAGTGACTTGAAACACTGGTTAAATGTAATGGATTGTGTCTTGAAAACAGATTGTAACATGGATACCAACAAAATCAAAACAAATGTAATGGGTTATAATCGAATTAGGTTAGGAAACGAGGAATTGAAGCACTAGACGAGTTTTGCTATTTGGGTAGTAAAATAACTGATCGTGGCTGAAGTAAAGAGGCTATAATGTGCAGACTGGCTATGATGAGGAAAGCATTTCTGAAAAAGAGTCATTTGTTAAATTCTAATATAAATGTATGTCTTAGGACGTCTTTTGTGAAGTTATTTCTGTGGAGTGTAGACTTGTATGATAGTGAAACATGGACGATAAACAGTTCAGGCAACAAGGGAGTAAAAACTTTTGAAGTTTGGTGCTATAGAAGAATACTGAAGATTAGATAGATAGATCGAAAAATTAATGAGGAGTTACTGAATCGAACTGAGGAAAGAAGAACTTCGTGCCTCAACTTCACAAAAAGAAGGAATTCATTGATGGGACACATCCTCCGAAGGAATTGATAGTTTGGTAATGGCACCAAGTGTGTGTATGGGACGAGGGGAGGGGGGGGGAGGTGTGGAGCACCGACCTTGAATACAGTAAGAAGTTCAAAGGGATGTAGTTTTCAGTAGTTATTCAGAGCAGAAGAGGGTTGCACATGATAAAGTAGCATGAAGCGCTGCAAGCGCTGCTTCAAACCAGTCTTCACAGTGATGACTATCAACAGCTCATTATGCAATTTTTATTATCGGGAAGAGTTTCGAATATTTTCCAAATGGATTTAAATAATGGCATTCAATATTTCTAGAAATACTTACATTGATTGAGTTTTGAACATGGGTTGCTTAGTTCAGTGACCATTGTATAACTTTAAGTTAAACTAAATAAGCCCCGGGCACAATTTTTATGGCATAGAAATAGGTCTAAAATTATCTGCATTATCCCTTTCTCCCTTTGGTCACCCAGATCACCCGACATGAGTCTCACATAACATTTACAGGACATAATCGAGAGATTAGTTCGTGGACAAAATCATGCACTGGCACCATTTTCCATTTTCGTAATTATGGACGGCTATAGAGGCAGCATGGTTCAATGTTTCTGCAAGGGACTTCCAACGACTTGTTGGGTCAATGTCACATCGAGTTGCTACACTACATTAGGCAAAAGGAGATCCGACACGGTATTGGGAGGTATCCTATGACTTTAGTCACCTCAATGTATGTATATGTACATAAGAACTCTGTTAGCCTTAACGTTATATATATATATATATATATATATATATATATATATATATATATATTTATTTATTTATTTATTTATTTATTTATTTATTTATTACGATGTGCACCAAACGATAAATAAATGAATGAAAACAGCACAGTGAGAGCTGTACTCACCAGTGGAGCGGATCTCCTGCCGCTGGATGGTGCAGTACTTCTGCTCGGTCTTGCAGGTGACCTTGGGACTGCCCGACGTGACCATGTCTGGGCTGTCCACACAAGCCTTGCTTTTGTCTCCCGCGGAGTACACGCACGAGTAACAGATGAGTCCTGCAATGGAGATCTCTGGTCAGTCTCAAACGTCACGAAGAAGCTTTTAAGTTAAAAAAAAATCAACAACCGACCACAACCATGACACTTGACAAGCTTATATTGTCATCAAGGCCTAGGGCAAATACACTGAAGCGCCAAAAAAACTGGTATAGGCATGCGTATTCAAATTCAAAGGCAGAACACGGCGCTGCGGTCGGCAACGCCCATATAAGACAAGAAGCGTCTGGCGCATTTATTAGATCAGTTACTGCTGCTACAATGGCAGGTTATCATGATTTAAGCGAGTTCGAACGTGGTGTTACAGTTGGCGCACAAGCAACGGGACACAGCATCTCCGAGGTAGCGATGACGTGGGATTTTAACGTACGACCATTTCACGAGTGTGCCGTGAATATCAGGAATCCGGTAAAACATCAAATCCCGACATCGCTGCGGCCGGAATAAGGTCCTGCAAGAACGGGACCAACGACGATTGAAGAGAATCGTTCAACGTGACAGAAGTGTAAACCTTTCGCAAGTTGCAGCAGATCTCAATGCTCGGCCGTCAACAAGTGTCAGCGTGTGAACCACTCAACGAAACATCATCGACATGGGCTTTCGGAGCCGAAGGCCCACTCGTATGCCCTTGATGACTGCACGACACAAAGCTTTACGCCTCGCCTGGGCCCGTCAGTACCGACATTGGACTGTTGATGACTGGAAACATATTGCTTGGTCGGCCGAGTCTCGTTTCAAATTATATCGAGCGGATGGACGTGTACGGGTTTGGAGACAACCTCATGAATCCATGGTTCCTGCATGTTAGCAGGGTACGTTCAAGTTGGTGGTGGCTCTGTAATGGTGTGAACTGTGTGCATTGAGAGTGATATGGGAACTCTGATACGTCTAGCTAGGACTCTGACAGGTGACACGTACGTAAGCATCCTGTCTGATCACCTGCATCCATTCTTGTCCTTTGTGCATTTCGACAGACTTGGGCAATTCCGGGAGGACAATGCGACATCCTACATGTCCAGAATTGCTACAGAGTGGCTCCAGGAACATTCTTCTGAGTTCAAACACTTCCGCTGGCCACCGAACTCCCCAGACGTGAACATTATTGAGCATATCTTGGATGCCTTGCCACGTACTATTCAGAAGAGATCTCCGTCTCCTCGTACTCTTACGGGTTTTGCACAGCCCTGCAGGATTCATGGTGTCAGTTCTCTCCAGTACTATTTCAGACATTAGGCGAGTCTACGTCACGTCTTGATGCGGCACTTCTGCATGCTCGCGGGGCCCCTACACGATATTAGGTAGGTGTACCAGTTTCTTTGGCAGTTCAGTGATTTTCAAACTGACAAGGGACCCCTTGAGTGCGTGGTTGCAAGTTCTGCCTTTACTAAGGTTCATTTGAAAGTGTTGCGTTAACAGTTATCACAGGAGAAATATTAGCTTCTAATGACTCACAATGTCTATTAGGACGGTGACAGAAACTGAGTGTCCGAGAGGTGTAAAGATCAACCTTGTATGAGATGTATGTATTACACTTCACAAAATGGACATCGTCGATAATCAAGAAATGTTCAAAACAAAGCATTAACTTGCACAATGAACACCTCCCTCGGGCATTGGTGTGTGTGTTGTCCTTAGCGTAAGTTAGTCTAAGATTAGGTAGTGTGTATGCCTAGGCACCGATGACCTCAGCAGTCTGGCCCCATAGGAACTTACCACAAAAAAAAGTAGTGAACCACAGTGATCACGAAGGTTCGCACCATCAAGATCGAAGACGAATTTTTTGGGAAATACGATCCGTGTAGGACGCTCAGCTAGGTATCTGGTCTTAAACAAGCACATAGAATCATATTGGTGTAACGGGGTGATGAGAACTAATGAAATTTGAGGGCATGCAACCGAATGCGCAACAGCCTGTCGTGGGACTTCTCGTGAAACTGGTTGCCCTTAAGGCGTAGCTGTAGCTAGTGCGATAAACAAACATCCGGAGGCGGAATTTGTCTAGTGGTTCTAATTGGTATGAATTGAAATGTCACACACTTTTCAGCATGTATAGTTTGCTCCAAAGAGGTATGATTTTTATACGCAGACCAGGAAATCAAGCGAGCAGGGCTCATACCATAGTTGTAGTTCTCCCACGCCCATTTTCCCACTTTTGTTTGCTGAGACGTAAATATTCCCTTCTGCCCTTGCAAGATAACGCATACGAGAAAGAATCGCGTGCGTCAAACCACCTCCAACTTCTCGCAGGATAGTAAATAACTTTACAGCCAATTTACCCTCCAGATTAACAGTCGACACAACGTTAAACGAACGCGTTAAGAGACTCATGCTAGTCAATCTTGATACAACTCACTTGGTGCGTCTAATTTCTAGGTGTCCTTTCACATGCATTTCCTCTTCATATCTCGATTGCTCGCAGTTGAAAGAAAAATTGGTACTGAACGACAGAATAAGTCTATATATCTCAACTAAAAATTTTCGGGATGGTTCCGCAGTTTGCTGTGCATCGCCAAGTTGACGCTTTGTTTGAAATATCGTTATCTTTCGCCTTCCAAGTGTGTTGCACTGTTTGAAGCTATGCAACCATCCTCTGTATGCCTTGGAATCACTATGTGGTGCACAATCTGATGTGCATAACGTTAGTAGGTCACTAACAGGCACATTCTGTAAATTGTATCGAGTATCCTTGAAACGCCCATACACCAGTTTTTGTAACAAGTGCGCCTTGTCCTCCCTTGAATACCCGTGGTTTTCCTTATGCACTACACGGTCATATTGCTGCGGACATGTTCGAAATCTGATCGTAATTGTTTTTTCACTGTGCTGCGGTTGATCTTCCCTGCACGTAATTATGTGTAGAGCCCGTACCTTGGACAACGATTGTTCTTTAATACGTCTCACAGGAGACGGGATTTGTGGCTCTCTGCCGCCAAGGATGATGAACTACGTGGCTCGTCACCTGTTTCGGTATCCCTTACACTTGGTAAGTACGTGTCATCATCATTGTACCGCTCATGTTCATTGTCCGCACAGTCGAGCGTATACAACACCACTGACTCATCTTGCAGAAACACTAATACACTCCTGGAAATTGAAATAAGAACACCGTGAATTCATTGTCGCAGGAAGGGGAAACTTTATTGACACATTCCTGGGGTCAGATACATCACATGATCACACTGACAGAACCACAGGCACATAGACACAGGCAACAGAGCATGCACAATGTCGACACTAGTACAGTGTATATCCACCTTTCGCAGCAATGCAGGCTGCTATTCTCCCATGGAGACGATCGTAGAGATGCTGGATGTAGTCCTGTGGAACGGCTTGCCATGCCATTTCCACCTGGCGCCTCAGTTGGACCAGCGTTCGTGCTGGACGTGCAGACCGCGTGAGACGACGCTTCATCCAGTCACAAACATGCTCAATGGGGGACAGATCCGGAGATCTTGCTGGCCGGGGTAGTTGACTTGCACCTTCTAGAGCACGTTGGGTGGCACGGGATACATGCGGACGTGCATTGTCCTGTTGGAACAGCAAGTTCCCTTGCCGGTCTAGGAATGGTAGAGCGATGGGTTCGATGACGGTTTGGATGTACCGTGCACTATTCAGTGTCCCCTCGACGATCACCAGTGGTGTACGGCCAGTGTAGGAGATCGCTCCCCACACCATGATGCCGGGTGTTGGCCCTGTGTGCCTCGGTCGTATGCAGTCCTGATTGTGGTGCTCACCTGCACGGCGCCAAACACGCATACGACCATCATTGGCACCAAGGCAGAAGCGACTCTCATCGCTGAAGACGACACGTCTCCATTCGTCCCTCCATTCACGCCTGTCGCGACACCACTGGAGGCGGGCTGCACGATGTTGGGGCGTGAGCGGAAGACAGCCTAAAGGTGTGCGGGACCGTAGCCCAGCTTCATGGAGACGGTTGCGAATGGTCCTCGCCGATACCCCAGGAGCAACAGTGTCCCTAATTTGCTGGGAAGTGGCGGTGCGGTCCCCTACGGCACTGCGTAGGATCCTACGGTCTTGGCGTGCATCCGTGCGTCGCTGCGGTCCGGTCCCAGGTCGACGGGCACGTGCACCTTCCGCCGACCACTGGCGACAACATCGATGTACTGTGGAGACCTCACGCCCCACGTGTTGAGCAATTCGGCGGTACGTCCACCCGGCCTCCCGCATGCCCACTATACGCCCTCGCTCAAAGTCCGTCAACTGCACATACGGTTCACGTCCACGCTGTCGCGGCATGCTACCAGTGTTAAAGACTGCGATGGAGCTCCGTATGCCACGGCAAACTGGCTGACACTGACGGCGGCGGTGCACAAATGCTGCGCAGCTAGCGCCATTCGACGGCCAACACCGCGGTTCCTGGTGTGTCCGCTGTGCCGTGCGTGTGATCATTGCTTGTACAGCCCTCTCGCAGTGTCCGGAGCAAGTATGGTGGGTCTGACACACCGGTGTCAATGTGTTCTTTTTTCCATTTCCAGGAGTGTATTTCAGCTGCCACTTCTTTCTCACTCTCGAAATTCCTTGGGTTTCTTTCTGACTAAATACCAACTTCAGCTACTGTTGTAGATATAATGAAATGTCTCCTTCGTTTATCGTTGCCATTGCTGTGCATTACACCAACACCACTAGCACTGCAGCACTGTTGTGAGTTACTCGCCGAGTAAGAAGTTCAACTACGCTACGCAGCCTCATACTGTGTTCACCCTCGTTGCCAATAGCAGCCAATATTGTGGTTGCACGGCGTACAATATGAGGGGCGTCGAATGCCGTAAACAACATTGGTCTCTTGCGACCTTGCACTCAAGGGGTTCCTAGTGCGATAAAAAACTCTAGTTAGGAAACGAAACGCCTAAGTCAAAAATTACGCAGCCAAATATATCGAAGGATAGCTCTGCTGGTGGGATGTGAAAAATCTACTAACTGTTAACAATAGATATTTAGCGACTAATATTGTAGAGCTGGGAGGAGTCATTGTCAAAGAATTCTATGGAATCGGATTAGTCCAGTAATTTTTCAGAACCTTCCTCCTGAGCAAACTGGATTCCGTTCAGGACGGAGCTGCACTGATCAAGTCTTATCATTAACAACATCTATTGAAGCAGGACACTAAATGAAGCAAAAAAAAAAAAAAAACATCAGTTGCTTTCGTCGAACTAAGTTTAGAAGCATGGACTGCTTTATAAATTATTGCAAATTGTCCCATGCCAACAGATAACAAAACTAATTGACAACATGTTAATTGGAAGGGCATTTACTGCGATTACGCAAAAAGACACCAACTGCCCAAAAGTATTGAATAAAGGTTTGCCACAGGGATCCGTCCTTGCTCCTCTCTTGTTTACTCTCTATATATCAGATATCCCTCCAACACAGTCCAGAAAGTTTGGTTATGCAGAGGTCTGGGCAATAGCTGCTTAACACAAAACTTTTGAAAGAACTGAAGAAATCCTAAGTTCTGATCAACATATCTTAAGCCACTATTTCCGCAAATGGAGGTTACAACTAAACTTAAATAAAACAGTAGTTTCAAGTCTTCATCTGTCCAATAGATCGGCTCACAGAGCCCTCGATGTCTATTTCGAAGGAGACAAACTTCATCATAATATGGACCGAAAATACCTTGGGATCACTTTAGATAGGACGCTTTCTTTTAAGGAGCACTTGACACGAACTTCTGCTAAGCTCAAAACCAGAAACAACATTCTCCATAAACTCTGCGGCTCACGTTGGGGATCGTCAACGAAACTGTCCGGGTATCAGCACTCAGTTTGGTATACTCAGCAGCAGAGTACTGGGGGCCTGTCTGGCTTAATAGTCCACACATAAAAAGATAGACGCACAACTTAACGAGGCCATGCACATTGTTAGTGTGTCAATACGATCTATTCCCACACATTGGCTACCTATCTTGAGCCACATTCCACCTCCCGATGTCAGATGGAAGAGCGCGCTACTGCGTGAATACCAGAAGATCGCTAATAACACTGATCTTTCAATGGTGGACGACGTATTCCCTGCGGAGCGAAAAAGACTAACAAGGGGAGGCCGCCAATTGTGAAATTCAGATTCAATTCATAGTGCGCATAATAATAGCTCATGGCCAGAGGTGTAACGTGGCAAAGAACCAAGATGCACTTCTCAGCCGTTGTCGAGAAAATCGACAGTTAAAAGAAACCGTTGCGGTGAAATACTCTCTACGATTAATAATTTTCTACAGCGTCGTGGCGCAGTGGTAAGCGCTCGGGTTCGTAATCTGAAGGTAGCCGGATCGAATCTTGCGTCATGCAACCTTTTTTTTTTTTTTTAGTATTTGTTTTTTGTAGTTCATATATATATAATTCCCGGCAATCAGTTGCAACAATTATGCATATAATAAGTTATTGAAAGTTGTTTGTCGTGGAAAAACTGGCGACTTCGAATATCATTATGTTTTCCGCAAACAAAGTTGTATTTCACAAATGTTATTAATTGTCTTCATAATGTTAACCACGTATAGTTACCAGAAGACGTAGAAACGGTATTCCGAAACGAATACGTATAGCGTAAGTCAAACGTTCGAATTAGAATAGAGACCCCACGAACACAAATTTGCTGCGGCAGGTATGAAATATAAACTCCGTTACTAGCTCGTTACACTTGAAGGACAGATGTTGAATAGGCCGAAACGAGCCGCCGCATAACAGCGTAGTTGCCTGCTAACTTCGAAAGAAGGTAGATGCAGTCCCTAGCGCAACTTATAACATCGTCGAAAATTAGTGCGGACGAGAGAGCTTTGGTACACCCTGTTAAAAAAACGGAAAAATGGAGGCGGTACAATTGGAGAGCGATCCGCCTTCACCAACATGCATAAACAATTCATTAATAGTTTTTATATATATATATATATATATATATATATATATATATTTGAATTACAAAAAACTAATAATAAAAATAAATTGCATCCCGCGACCTTCGGATTACGAACCCGAGTGCTTACCACTGCGCCACGACGCTGTAGAAAATTATTAATCGTAGAGAATATTTCACCGCAACGGTTTCTTTTAACTGTCGATTTTCTCGACAACGGCTGAGAAGTGCATCTTGGTGCTTTGCCACATTACACCTCTGGCCATGAGCTTTTATTATGCGCAGTATGAATCGAATCTGAATTTCACAATTGGCGGCCTCCCCTTGTAAGATCAAGAAATGCCACTCTCATCACGGCCAGGACTCTCATGGAAACTGAAATTCAATCTCATCGATGAATGGAAACGCTGCTGACAACAAAACTGTTCCCCACAAAGCCTGTAGCTGTCCTGCATCCAGAAGAAACCGCCTGGCTTCGACCAGTCTCGGGCAATTTGGACTATCTTGAACCGCATCCAAAGGGGCTACGGACGATGCGCAGACACTCTCTGCAAGTGGGGCAAATCTTCATCAGCATCCTGTGACTGTGGTACGGAGCGACAGACAGTTGCTCATATTGTATCGACATTCCTCGTTCGTGCCTACAACGGTCCTTTCGAAAATTTCCTCACAACGACGAGTGATGTTATAAAATACATAAAAGGCCTTGGTGTACATCCATAGCTGTTGTTATTTGTGTTATTTTATCCTGGAGAGCTGTGCTTAAACGTTGGTGTGTAGTAATTTGTATTCTTTGTACATGTGTTCTCATACGATAAATAAATAAATGTAGAGAAGGGAAACCCAACTATGAGGGGGACTGGGCCGATGGAGGACGGGGCAGGGAGTGGGGCTGGAGAAGAGAGCAGGAAACCCAACTATTGCAATGCAGATGGTGTGTGTTATGTTTACTGACTTGGCCAATCCTGATATGAAGGGCTGTAAGACTGCGGTCTGTATCCAGAAGCTGAAGTGCACGGTAGTAGTAGCTAGTTTTGTTCATCTGCACATCTCTTTTACAAGTATGTTGGAAATGTCCTGGTATTACAATTTAAGAACAAAAATAATTAAGTGATTCACATATCAGATATTTAAGCATTACAGATGTAGCGTGACAAGGATGCGACTCATAGCTGGCTGTGGGTTTATGTAAGGAACCATCCTAGAATTCGCGTGAATTAACTTAGGGAAACCATGGAAAACCTAAATCAGGGTGGCTAGATGAGGATCGGAGCCTCTACTCTCCTGAACACAAGACCACTCTGCTTAAGACAGTGCTGTCTCTCGTTCGGTTTATCCCTAGTGTACAATATTGTTGTACAAATAAGTTATTTAAAGAAATAAAAGGCTACTGTTACACTTTTCATTCATTCCCCCCACTCCCCAGTCACTGCACGCACTATACAGGATGTTACAAAAAGGTACGGCCAAACTTGCAGGAAACATTCCTCACACACAAAGAAAGAAAAGACGTTATATGGACATGTGTCCGGAAACGCTTAATTTCCATGTTGGAGCTCATTTTAGTTTCGTTAGTATGTACTGTACTTCCTCGATTCACCGCCATGATTTCATACGGGATACTCTACCTGTGCTGGTAGAACATGTGCCTTTACAAGTGCGACACAAGATGTGGTTCATGCACGATGGAGCTCCTGCACATTTCAGTCGAAGTGTTCGTACGCGTATCAACAACAGATTCGGTGACCGATGGATTGGTAGAGGCGGACCAATTCCATGGCCTCCACGCTCTCCTGACCTCAACCCTCTTGACTTTCATTTACGGAGACATTTGAAAGTTCTTGTCTACGAAACCCCGGTACCAAATGTAGAGACTCTTCGTGCTCGTATTGTGGACGGCTGTGATACAATACGCCATTCTCCAGGGCTGCATCAGCGCATCAGGGATTCCATGCGACGGAGGGTGGACGCGTGTATCCTCGCTAACGGAGGACATTTTGAACATTTCCTGTAACAAAGTGTTTGAAGTCACGCTGGTACGTTCTGTTGCTGTGTGTTTCCATTCCATGATTAATGTGATTTGAAGATTAGTAATAAAATGAGCTCTAACATGGAAAGTAAGCGTTTCCGGACACACGTCCACATAACATATTTTCTTTATTTGTGTGTGAGGAATGTTTCCCGAAAGTTTGGCCGTACCTTTTTGTAACACCCTGTATACACAATGTTTCATAACACTACACACACTATCAGCAGACGTCAAGGCCGTTTTGTCTGCTGGAGCTTCCCATTTGGTAGCCTGGAAAACTGAGCACGCATCCCTCTACAACGAATGAGATATTGAGCTCAGAACGAGGATAAAATGTTAGTATTATACATGGTCCAGTCACCTTAATGTGGACCAGTGCCTAACTCGTGTCAGCATGCAATAACCACTCACCGAACGGCAGGTGGTAGCACTAGCAGTGCAGGGCATATAAAGCGGGGAGGCGGAAAACAGTGCAGTTGTCGTGAAACGTCCCCTTTTTGAAGAATTACACAAGACTGTGCTTTACCTGACACACAATATTTTTTAGCGCAACGCAATCTGACTTTCAATAATCCCTACAAAAGAATGGCCCTGTCTAATATTAACCTATACGTTTCACAAATCACTTACCTCACAAAAATCTTCGTTACTCGAACTACTGCAATACAGCGAGCGCCACTACTGCCAGCTAAATAAAAGATTCAAACTAAGGAAGGCACTAACTACTGATAGGCATAGTTAGCAAATGAAAGATTTTGATAGAGAACAAACACTGTATTTACCTTAATAGTCATATTATATATAGCAGTTCATGACAGTCTTACAAATTTCAAAACTCCGCCATCTCTCTCCCCACATCCATCACTGCTGGCGGCTCACCTCCAACTGCGCAACGCTACGCGCTGTTCACATCCAGCTGCCGCTGCCCAACACTACAATGGCAGACAACAATGCAAACTAGCCACAGACTGCACACAGCACAGCCAGTGATTTTCATACAGAGCGCTACTTAACATTGCCAATAAGAAAACATAAACAGCCTACTTACAGTCGTCGTGATGCGGAGACGGAGCGATTTATCTGACATCCAAAAGGACATGATGACTGGTTTTCGGACCAAGGGGGGAATCATTTCAGAAATCATTTCAGACATGTCAAAATGGCTCTATCCAACAGCGGCAAGGCAACTGCAATGCAACACAGGCCATAGACGACAAGGGTGAAAGACGGCTGCGGAGATATGTACGGGAGAATAAACCTGCAACTGTCGAGCAACTGACAGCCCAGGTGAACCAAGGAGCTACCAGCAATGCTCCCTCGACGAACGTTCAGCGAATCTTGCTGCGTGCGGGCCTCCACAGCAGGGTCTGATTCATGTAACCTTGCTGACTGCTGGAATTTGCACACCAATACAGCAACTGGACGACGAGCGAGTGGCGATTGGTGGCCTATTCAGATTAATCACGTTTTATGCTCCATGGGACCCATGCCCGTTGGCGTGTACGGCACGAAACGTCTTACACCAAACAACCTGCAGAAACCGTCGGAAGGGTCCAGGACGAAGGCGGGAGCGTTATGGTCTGGGGAATGTTTCCATTGTATTCCCTCGTTGATCTCGTCATTCTGGAAGGCACAACGGGTCGACAAAAGTATGCATCTGTCCTTGGGGACCATGCCCACCCTACATGTAGTTTGTTTCTCCTCGGCAGCAGGACAATGCAATGCGTCACACAGCTCTCAGAGTACGTGCGTAGCCGGCTGGAGTGGCCGAGCGGTTCTAGGCGCTACAGTCTGGAACCGCGCGATTGCTACGGTCGCAGGTTCGAATCATGGCTCGGGCATGGATGTGTGTGATGTCCTTAGGTTAGTTAGGTTTAAGTAGTTCTAAGTTCTAGGGGACTGATGACCTCAGAAGTTAAGTCCCATAGTGCTCAGAGCCATTTGAACCAGTACGTGCGTCGTTCGAAGAGCACAGGATCAATTTATTGTACAGTAGAGTGTCGATTATCTGATCTTCGTTTATCCGACCTTTTGTGTTATCCGCACTTTCACCGCGCCGGCCGTGCGCCAGCCTACGAGAGGTCAGTGACTAACGTGTTGTTTGTTGATACTCAGTCCATTGTCGCCGTCTGCCACTCCTCACTCCTCAGTGCTAACTTAGATCTGTAGTGGAGTGGACGTGTTGCACTTTGTTTATTGTAAAAATTTGCGGTGATGGCTTCAAAACGGAAAAAAGTGGTCGTTTCAACGGAAGAAAAACTTAAAGCTTTAAAAAGAATAGACAATGGTGAAACTTTATTAAAAGTGGCGCAAGATTATAACGTCGGGAAAACAACAGTTGGGGACTGGAAAAGGAACCGCAATGAAATTGAGAAGTGGTGTTCTCAGCGAGCAACCTCAGATGTCTTGGAAGATCGGAAAACCATGAAAAAATGTGATTATGAAAAAGTAAGTGAAGCTTTGTTCCTATGGTTTACTCAACGTAGAGATAAAGGTGTACCCATGTTGGGACCTATTTTGCAGGAAAAAGCCTTAAAGTTTGATAACGAACTAAACGAAGGTGAACCTGAATTCACAGCTAGTATAGGCTGGCTCGATAGATGGAAGAAAAGAAACGGAATTCGGCAACTTAATGTCTGTGATGAAAAGCTTTCAGCAAATTTTGAAGATGTTCAATTGTTTAGGAATAAACTTCACAAGGTATTGGACAAGGAAAACTTGACAGGCGATCAAATTTTTAGCTGCGACGAGACTGGTCTCAATTACAAAATCTTACCGGAAAAAACATTAGGGTCAAAGGCCGAAAAGGCAGCGCCAGGCTACAAACGTAGCAAAGAAAGAGTGACAATTCTTGTATGCAGTAACGCCACAGCAAATTTGAAAGTGAAACTGTCTGTGATAGGTAAACCAAAAAAACCGAGAGCATTTTAAAATGTATCTAAAAACGCTTTACTGGTGAAATATTACAACCAAAAAAATGCTTGGATGAGCTCAGACGTTTTTGAAGAATGGTTTTTTAACGAGTTCGTGCCACAAACAGAAAAGTTTTTGAAAGCCAACAACTTGCCCCGCAAAGCACTGTTACTTCTAGACAATGCCACTTGTCATCCTAATGAAGGTGAACTTCAAGATCAAGATATAAACGCCATGTTATTGCCTCCAAATGTCACATCCTTATGTCAGCCTATGGACCAAGGGACCTTAGAGACACTGAAGAGAAACTACCGCAGAAACTTACTTTCCTCTTTAATTAATACTATGGACAAGGGAGAAGACATGCTAGAGCAGTTGCGCCGTATTAATTTGAAACTCGTAGCTTATGACGCGGCCCAATCTTAGGAGAGTATTGGAACAAATATAACTGCAAAATCCTGGAAAATTTTGCTACAGGAAAATCAAGAAAATTCTCCAGATGATAAAAATCTACAGCAGCAGACCGAACCAGAAAATACTACCCTACTTTCATTGTTATGAAAAGTTCCAGGATGTGCTGACGCCACAGAAGATGACATAAATGAATGGATTGTCCAAGATGAAGAATTGGAAATGACAGATGAAGAAATAGTCAACATGGTAAACGAAAAAGAAGAAGACGAAGAAGCGGATGTAGTGGTGGAAAGTGCGCCCAAGATTTCTCACAACGAAGGACACAAGGCCTTAGAAACTGCTTTAAGATATGTAGAGCAACTGGAGGAAACATCGTCTACCGAGGTTTTACTTCTTAAGTGACTACGTGATTTAGCAGCAAAGAAAAGGCAAACAGCAGGAAAACAAAAGACAACTACTAACTTCTTCACACAGTAAATATCTACGAGGATTGTTTTTTAAGTAAGGGCCATTTTTATTTTTTTAAAAAGATGCAAATACTTTTTTAAAAAAACTTTTATTTTCTGATTCTACACACTTCTACCTATTTTTCTACATAGTTGCCTTGTTTATTTAAGCACTTGTCATACCGTACAACTAAGTTTTTAGTTCCCTCTTCAAAGAATTCGGCCGCCTGCTCCGACAGCCAAGAGTTCACGGCCGCTTTCACTTCATCGTCGTCATTGAAGCACTGCCTGCCAAGATGGTGTTTCAGGTACCGGAAAAGGTGAAAATCGCTAGGAGCAAGGTCGGGGCTGTATGGTGCATGGTCCAAAACTTCCCAACCAAAGAACCAATCAAATCCCGAGTCTTGAGAGGTGTGAGACCTAGCGTTACCGTGCAGGAGCAAAATTCCTTTTGGCAGCATGCCGCGCCTGTTGTTTTGAATTGCTCTGCGGAGCTTCTTTAGAGTTGCACAGTAGGCATCTGAGTTGATTGTCGTTCCTCGTGGCATAAAGTCCACTAGCAAAACACCGCGCCGGTCCCAGAACACAGTTGCCATAATGTTGCGCTTTGACAGCGTCTGTTTGGTTTTGACCTTGATGGGTGAGGTTGTGTTTCGCCATTCCATCGATTGTCGCTTGCTTTCGGGAGTGATATGGGATGCCCATGTTTCATCTCCAGTGACAATTTGACTCAACATGTCATCCCCTTCTTCCTCGCAACGAATCAAAAAGTCCAATGAAGGGGCAAATCTCTTCCCTTTGTGGTCCTCTGTGAGGAGTCTGGGTACCCACCGAGAACACAGTTTCTTAAAGTTTAGGTTGTCAGACACAATTTTGTACAAAACCGATCTTGAAACTTGTGGAAATTCCAAAGAAAGAGTGGAAATTGTGAATCTTCTGTCCCCACGAATCTTTGTTTCGACTACAGCCACCAAATCATCAGTGATCACAGAGGGCCGGCCTGAGCGTTCTTCGTCATGGACGTTTTGACGGCCATTTTTAAACTCTCTAACCCATTGACTCACTTTACCTTCACTCATTGCATTCAAGCCATAAACTTCTGTTAACTGGCGATGAATTTCTGCAGCTGATAGGCTTCTCGCGGTCAAAAAACATATCACTGACCGTATCTCACACGCGGCGGGCGATTCAATAATCGTAAACATTATAAAGTAGCATAGCGATGCGTAGACGTCAGCTACAGAGCTGCAACTTACATCAGTGTGAACGGGAATGATGCCGGCAAGTGGCGCGGTGGCTTGTTGCGGCGCCCGCGCGAACTACAGGACTATACGCGCGAACGGCCCTTACTTAAAAAACAACCCTCGTATTCAGTCTAATTTGATTTGTATTGTATTAAATGTTTTACTCATTTGGCCTACTTTAGTTTAATTTCTGTGTTTTTTTTGTATTATTTTCCGTGTTATCCGACCCTCCTGCTTCTCCGACCTTGCCGCGGCCGGTTTAGGTCGGATAATCGAGACTCTATTGTACTTCCCTGGCCGCCAGACACCCCGGATTCAGTCCCAGTCGAAAACCCGTGCGAGCGCCTCGATCCAACTGTTCGTGCCCTGGATCCTCAACTGAGAAATCCAACGCAGCTGGCCACAGCACTGGAGAGAACATGGCTCCACATACCTGTCGATACTTCCCAGAACCACACTGACTCTCTTCCCGCACGTCTCGCAGCGATCCGCGTTCTAAAAGCTGGTTACTCAGAAAAAAGAAGGAAAAATATAGTGTGAAAGTGTTATGTAGGATGGTAGATGTTTTATTGTCATTATTATTGAAACTTCCTGGCAGATTAAAACTGTGTGCTGGACCGAGACTCGAGTTGGAATCTCGGCCGGGCACACAGTTTTAATATGCCAGGAAGTTTCATATCAGCGCACGCTCCACTGCAGAGTAAAAATCTCATTCTGGAAACATCACCGAGGCTGTGGCTAAGCCATGTCTCCGCAATATCCTTACGTTCAGGAGTGCTAGTTCTGCAATGTTTGCAGGAAAGCTACTGTAAAGTTTGGAAGGTAGGAGACGAGGTACTGGCAGAAGTAAAGCTTTGAGGAGGGGGGTTGGGTCATGTTTGGGTAGCTCAGCTGGTAGAGCACTTACCCGCGAAAGGCAAAGATCCTGAGTTCGAATCTCGGTCCGGCACACAGTTTTAATCTGCCAGGAAGTTTGATATCAGTGCACACTCGGCTCCAGAGTGAAAACCTCATTCATCATTATTATTGTTTGTTTGCGTTACATATTTTACCAAACCTCCACCCTGTGTCATCTAAGTAATCCTTCAAAAAAATGGTTCAAACAGCTCTGAGCACTATGGAACTTATCTTCTGAGGTCATCAGTACCCTAGAAGTTCGAACTACTTAAACCTAACTAACCTAAGGGCATCACACACATCCATGCCCGAGGCAGGATTCGAGCCTGCGACCGTAGCGGTCGCGCGGTTCCAGGCTGTAGCGCCTAGAACCGCTCGACCACCCCGGCCGGCAGTAATCCTTCAATGGATTGCTCAACATGCACTGTTAATTGCCTTTTTAAGTAATATTCCTTGATGGAAAGTGCTGTTTAGAATTTTACGTTTCAAAGTATAAACTTTAACTCCTGAGGACTTCGGACCTCGTGCCGTATTGAGCCAACGGGAGATGCACCGCTGTTTAGTGTACTGAATAAATGAAAAGCCGTACCAAAAGAGCATGAGCTTAAATTTTGTCTCAAATATTAGGCAATGTGCAGTGATCATTGCTTGAAAGACTGGACACATGTATTTCAGCTAACGAACACCGTTTTAGTCACACTCTGATAAAAAAAAGACACATTCTAATTAAGGTTTCACAGGCTCGGGTAACGTTCTGATGATATTTCACACAAAATGACAACGGTAGTCAGTAGATGAATTATAATAAAATAAAATAAAATTATAAATGGAAAAAATTTAAAGTACAGTACAACTGCATTTTTAGTAAAAGTTCTGCAGGTACGAAATTGTGCTGTCCGGACTTCCTCTCTTGCATTTTAATTGTAGATGCAGGCAGCCGACTCCAAAGACACCAGTGCGTCTCAAAGAATAAAGAACATCCTCCCAACTTGGCTCCACTTCACTTCAATAAAAATACTTAATACTGTTGTTATGTCTTCTCTTATTCAGAATCACAAATAACACATAACACTCGTAGCACGCCATACTTCGAGCAATACATCTTAACCATCTCTCTACACACGAGAGAGTGAAACAAAACCACGTACAAAGAAAATTGAATGATGTTTTTCGTTCGTTTGTCTTCGCCTTACGCGCATTCATAATTAATGTCTTTGCTGACGCTTATGGTCGATCGCTGTTTCATTTTCATTTTTAATAAAATCATATCCGGGGAGTCTTTCAACATGTACCTACACATTGACCATCTCGTTTTGCAAAAAATTAGTTGTGGTAGTTTTTGTAAAATCACGTTTACGTCTTGTGGTTATGATGATCACTTCGTACGTTGTCACTTTTCTTGGGATGCATTCAAACAAAACAATCACATTCAAATAAGTCAAGGGAACGCAGCTGGGTGATGTCGTCGAGAACCGCCGATATTTCGACAGATGGCTACCCAGTAATTTTCAAGGCACAACTGCAGCAAGTCATCGCTATGTAAGTCAACTGACTTGCAGTTTTGCCTTGAAAATGACAGGATGGCTATCTGTCGAAATATCGTGGTTTGCCGACCATGTCACCCAGCTGCATTCCGGTAAGTTATTTAAACATTGTATACGTCGCAAGATATTCAGATCTCACAAATCTACGACGTAGTCTCCACACAACGTGGGCACCTCACGCTCAGCTGAAGTGTAAGACGAGAAAGCAATAATTGAAGGACAGGATAGATATACACTGAAGAACCAAAGAAACTGGTACACCTGCCTAATATCGCGTTGCCCTCCGAGCATTCAGTAGTGCCGCAACACGATGTGGCACGGACCTCGACTAATGTCTGAAACAGTGCCATGAATGCTGCAGTGCTGTCCATAAATAGGCTCAATAATGTTTATGTCTGAGGAGTTTGGTGGCCAGCGGAAGAGTTTAAACTCTGAAGACTGTTCCTGGAGACACTTTGTAGCAATTCTGGACGTGTGGGATGTCGCATTGTACTGCTGGAATTGCTCAGTCCGTAGGAATGCACAATGGAAGTGAATGGATGCAGACGATCAGACAGACAGATTGCTTCGTACGAGTCACCTGTCAGGGTCTCGCCCCACACCATCACAGAGCCTCCACCACCTTGAACAGTCCTCTGCTGACATGCAGGGTTCAAGGATTCATGAGGTTGTCTCCATATCGGTACACGTCCATTCGCTCGATACAATTTGAAACGAGACTCGTCCGACCACGTAACATGTTTCTCGTTACCAACATTCCAATGTCGATGTTGACGGACTCAAGCGAGGCGAAAAGCTTTGTGCCGTGCAGTCATCAAGGCTCCGAAAGCCCATAACGATGATTTCGTTGAATGGTTCGCGCGCTGACACTTGTTGATGGCCCAGCATTGAAATCCGCTGCAATTTGCGGAAGGGTTGCTCTTCTGTTACGTCGAACGATTCTCTTCAGTCGTCATTGGTCCCGTTCTTGCAGGATCTTTTGCGGCCGCAGTGATGTCGGAGACTTGATGTTTTAGCGGATTCCTGATACTGACAATATACTCGTGAAATGGTCGTACGGGAAAATCCCCTCTTCATCGCTACCCGGAGTTGCTATGTCCTATCGCTTGTGCGCCGACTATAACATCACGTTCAAATTCACTTAAATCTTGATAACCTGCCATTGTAGCAGCAGTAACCGATCTAACAAGTGCGCCAGACACTTGTTGTCTTATATAGGCTTTACCGACCGCAGTGCCGTATTCTGCTCTGTTTACATATGTCTATATGTGATTATGCATGCCTATACCAGTTTCTTTGGCGCTTTAGTGTATGTCTCAGATTTTCAGGGCCCTTTTCAGTGAAGGTAAAATTTCTGGGTGCTTCTCTTTCAAACTTTTGCACAACTCAGCGTTTTGATCCTATTGCTGGAACCTTGGGAGTGGTCTGGTGACCCTGGTTGCACGAATCGGTGACGCGTCTGTTTACAAAATAATATTTTCCTGCGCTTTTCCCAAAGAAGTGGAGCTACTGCGTACAACTAATCTGGTTACCACCGCTATTCTCGAGAGTTTTCGGGGGTTCCAAATATCAACACATCTATGAACGCGAGATTACTCTCACTCTCTATTTCCAAGGCGACGTAGAAATGGCTCAGAGCATTATGGGACTTAACTTCTGAGGTCATCAGTCCCTAGAACTTAGAACTACTTAAACCTAACTAACCTAAGGACATCACACACATCCATGCTCGAGGCAGGATTCGAATCTGCGACCGTAGCAGTCGCTCGGTTCCAGACTGTAGTGCCTAGAACCGCACGGCCACTTCGGCTGGCAAGGCGACGTAGATTTTCGGACTAATGTCATTTCAGTAATCGTGTAATCCATGTATCATCCATATGGCGGAACCAGCAAGATGGCTTTAGTTGCCCGTTACTTAATGGCTCTTTTTCCAAATGTTTCACGCACAGAGCGTATAGGAGACCTACCAACAGAAACAGGTATTTAGGGGCTTCGCATCTCCTCCGAGCCCAGGAGCAAGCAGTACTAAACACCGTCTTTTGTGCCTTCCGCATCAATGATAGCAGCAGCTTAGAATGAGAGCTGGATTTCTTCTGGGAAACAATGATAGTCAACGGCTATTACGGCCGTCCCATAGATAGCGCCTTGAAAAGACGTTTTATGAATAATGCAAAAGAGGAACGATGAACCTTCTTCTCATTCTGTACATCTGCATTTAGATCTATATGATTACTCTGCAGTTCACAACTAAGTGACTGGCAAGGGGCTCATCGAACCATCTTCAAGCTACTTCTTTACTGTTCCACTCTTGAACATCGCGCGGGAAAAACGAACACTTAAATATTTCCGTGCAAGCTCGGATTTCTCTTATTTTATTGCGATGATCATTTCTATCTGTGTTGGTAGGCTCCAATAAAATCTTTTCCCATTCGGTGGAGCAAGTTCGTGATTGAGATTTCATGAGAAGCTCCACAAAGAAAAATCCCTTTGTTTTAATGAGTGCCACTCCAATTCACGTATCACATCCGTGAATCTCTCTCCCCTGTTTCGCTATTAGACAAAACGAGCTGCCCTTCTTTGAACTTTTTCGATGCCCTCCGTTAAACCCATCCGGCACGGATCCCACACTACGCAGCAATATTCCAGAATGAGACAGAGAAGCGCAGTGAAAGCAGTCTCTTTAGGAGACCTGTTGCATATTTAAGATGTTCTGCCAATAAATCACAATCTTTGGTTCACGTTTACCAAAACATTATCTATATGATCGTTCCAATTTAAGTTCTTCGTAATTGTTGTCCCTCAGTACTTAGCTGAATTGATAGCCTTTACAATTGTGTAACTTACCGTGTTATCGAAATTTACCACATTCCTTGTAGCACTCACGTGGATCACTTCACACTTTTCATTATTTAGGTTCAATTGCCACTTTTCGTATCATACAGATATCTTGTCTAACTCATTTTGCAATGACATTTTATGTCAAGTACCGACTTTAAACATGAATTTTCGCCAACATATCTTTGAACAGTTCAGCAACTGTACCGTCTGGGTCGGGTGGGGGGGGGGGGGTGAGAGGGGAGGGGGCTTAGTAAAAGGAACCAGTTATTGATTTACTCCGGTTGTCAAGTACAACTTCTACCCATACTAGCTCAAAGGAACTATCTACACCAATTTCACTCCAAGGTAAACTACTTATGACAGCAATAAACACTCCACCACCTAGCTGCTTCCTGTATGTATTGGACCCCTGACTTTTAAGCAGAACACGAAAATCCACCACCCTATAAGGCAAGTCGAGGAATCGGCAGCGTACACGGTCCCATAACCATCGAGTCTCTCATTTAGACCCTCCACTCCGCTCTGTACCAAAGGCTCACAGTCGGTTACGTCGACGATGGTACAGATGGTGAGCTCCAGCTTCACCTCACAAGCAGGTTTAGAACTCTTTACCACTTCAGCTAGCCGCATGAAACCAGAGAGAGTCTCTTCCGATCCAAAGCGACACACATCGTTAATACTGACATGTGTCATCACCTGCAGTTGTTTGCACCCTGTGCCCTTCGTGGCATCCAGAAGCACCTGTTTCACACCTGGAATGACTCCGCCCGGTATGCACCCAGAGTGCACAATGGGTCCCTTCCCCCTCCTTGGCAGCCATATCTCTATGTGACCCAATTACGCTCCTAACGTTGGAGCTCCCAACTACCAGTAAGCCCATCCACTGTGACTGCGCAGATATTACAGGCCGAGACGCCTCTTCTGAAACAGGACCAGTGGCTGCATCTGGCTCAGGATGTTTATCAGACATTGAAATTACCTGCACCCTGTTCGTCAGGGAAAGTCTGTCGCTGCCTGTCTGACCACGGGTGAGGGATCAATCTCAGTGTGGGCAGTACCTGGGGAGGCCACGGTAGTGGACCGATCGGTGGACACGTGGGACGTTCTGGTCGTCTCTTGGGTCCCCACGTCCGGCCCCCTCCCAGCCCCTGCCTCCTGAGGCCCACTTCAAACTGCGTGACCGAAGCCAGCACTTCCTGGAGCATCAGAACACAGCAATCACAGTTCCTATTCATATTAAAGTCAATAAAACGCGGAACTGTGCCTGGTACTTACAGAAAGACGCACGAAATTTAGAAGTTTAAACTAAAGAGCAGAGGGGAAATTCAAACCACTACGCTTTCTTTTGAGAAAATGTGTCAGCTTAAAAAAAAAAAAAAAAAAAAAAAAAAAAAAAAAAAAAAAAAAAAAAAGTTGCTTCAGTGCTTTGCTGCAGCACCGAAAGCTGCCACCAACTGTTAAGTCCGTCACTAGACTCACGGGCCGCATAAGTAAGATTCTTCGGGATCATTGTATAAAATACCTATTCATTCAGGGCAAAGTAAAAGAATTTTCGCAGCCCTCAACCAATCCGCTTGATCTCCTTCACGGTGATGAAGCCTATGAAGTAACGTTTGGCTGTGGTGTAGCGTATATGGGCGAATGTGAAATGATAATAAAAGAACGCATTTAAGAGCAAGTGCGCCACTCGTGTTTAAAACAAAATGGAAAATCCGGGGCAGCGAGCCGGCCGCGGTGGTCTCGCGGTTCTAGGCGCTCAATCCGGAACCGCGTGACTGCTACGGTTGCAGGTTCGAATCCTGCCTCGGGCATGGATGTGTGTGATGTCCTTAGGTTAGTTAGGTTTAAGTAGTTCTAAGTTCTAGGGGACTGATGACCTTAGAAGTTAAGTCCCATAGTGCTCAGAGCCATTTGAACCGGGGCAGCGAAATAATGTTGGTTGGTTGGGGGAGGTTACCAAACAGCGATGTCCTCGGTCCCATCGGATTGGGGAACGGTGGGGAAGGAAGTCGGCCGTGCCATTTCAAAGGAACCATCCCGGGATTTGCCTGCAGCGATTTAGGGAAATCACGTAAAACCTAAATCAGAATGGTCGGACGCGGGTTTGAACCGTCATCCTCCCGAATGCGAGTCTAGTGTGCTCGGTAGCGAAAGAACCGGAGGACTGTGACCAAGATACTGATTTTTGTACGAGTGGTAACTTTAGAATGTAAAATACACCGCCTGACAAAAAAAGTCAAGCACCAGAATTGCAGGAGGAAACGAAATAAAACTTGGCGGTTCGAGAGGATCTATGTTATCGCAGTGATTGCAAAATCGCGTCAAATATACAAAGAACGTGGCAGTAGGAGGCCACTTATCAGTATGACGTGGCATCTCTCCTTGCATGGACAGAAACATTGATCCGGTTGGGAAGGGCGTCCTAACGTTACTGATTCTCTCCTGATGCAAGCTGGCTCAGAGATGCTGTAACTGGTCCTTCATATCTTGGGACTGGGTTGGAGTTGACGACGTTCTATCGGGGACAGATCTAGGCATCTTGATAGCCACAAGAGTACCTTAACATCACGCAGACAGTTAGACAGTTCATAGACACACGTGCCATGTGATACGTAAACGAAATAAGGCCGTTATTAACTGACAGTTAAGAACAAGAAATATGTTACAATAAGCGCAGCTCTATCCCGTAAACAAAGTAACTTATTTGTTTTGTCATAACGTTGTTTTTGTAACTTTTAGTAAATTTTATATTAATAATCCACTACAGATTGTCAGTCTCATTAACTACACAATAAAGCTTAAAACAAGTGTCAAGATTCGTTACTTGCATAATCCCAGCGATACTTAACGACAATTTCCCCATAAATTAAGATCTTCTACAAAAGCAATTACATCCCATGGGGATTCAAGAGAACTCTTATTAAATAGGGTAGTTTTCACAAGACTACTGGTCGTTGTAAGGGATCCATGATCCCACGATCATAGATATTAGACTCCGATACCCAGGTCGATAGCAGACAGGAGTCGATTGTCGAGCGCTGCAGGAGGCAGCGAGACTAGTGTCGGGTGAGCAGTAGTACTGGAGAGTGTCGAGTGAGAAGTGGTGCTGGAGAGACGGACAAGAATGGCGATCGAGTGAGTAGTAAACGGCGGTAAATTCACCGGAGTATGACAAATGAGCGCGTCCCCCTGATGGTCGTGGGGTGGACCCTCACTGATAACCTATTCGCGAGTGATATAAAACCAAAAGTGACAAGTGCCGAATTTTGTGTTTCGCGTCAACCACGTCGGCCAGCGACAACCATGGATTGCAGTGAGGATTGTTGTGAATGTTATCCATCATCATTGCGTGTGACGAAGTACCTAAAATCAGCAACCAATTAAAGATATAACCGTAATTAAACGTGTAAGGCGAAGGTAGCAACTGCCTCAGAATCTGTGTGTTAGCAGAAAATATATATTAGTTTGTATATCGCAACCTTTGTGGTCCTTAATAATAGACAAACTTTCAATCATTAACTATTCCGTCTCAGAACAGCCGCACTCGGTTGAAATACCCCCGAAGCCACAGCAGAAAAACCGATAGCCTTTCATCCATTAAGCACACGGTCACATAATCATAATAATTAACTGTTTGGCGGCTTCGGTAAGTCACACATAACTCAATAAAGGAATTATAACGGAGGTGTTTCATCGTTTAACATGCATTTGCTTTTTTAATACGTTGTTTCCCTTGACTAAAATTTGCACTGTTGGTTGGTTGGTTGTTTTGGGGAAGGAGACCAGACAGCGTGGTCATCGGTCTCATCGGATTAGGGAAGGATGGGGAAGGAAGTCGGCCGTGCCCTTTCAGAGGAACCATCCCGGCATTTGCCTGGAGTGATTTAGGGAAATCACGGAAAACCTAAATCAGGATGGCCGGACGCGGGATTGAACCGTCGTCTTCCCGAATGCGAGTCCAGTGTCTAACCACTGCGCCACCTCGCTCGGTAATTTGCACTGTAGACAACGGAATTTTTGGCAGATCTATAAACAAGACACTAAAACCTACTCACATTGACTGCTACAGACTGAATAAACCTAATGCACATTTTTACACTGAAAGGCACTCTCCCTCCCCATTTAGTGGATATAAAACGGTGTATCTTATGAACAAAAGCGCTTTCATCAGTTCCTGTTCTCGTCGCTGAACTTATCAGATAATCGACCAGATAACAAACAATTTGTAGATAAGTATCACAAGCCGATGAAAATATGACTGCCGGTGCCGGAGCGAAGACAGGACAAGAAGGTGCGGAGGGGGAGAGGGGGGGGGGGGTCGTTGTTAATGTGGGGAAATAGCTCCCTAACTACTGTCTCGCTTGCGAACGCTGTGCGAGTGAACCACAACTCGGCCAACATATCGTAATCTGTCGTCCAGTTACTTTATTTGAATTAAGCTGCAGGAAAAAGCGAACGACTGCGCAGATAAAAACCGATATTATGGTCGTGTATAATTTTTTTTCTTATATCAGGTAAACAGTAATTCATGTATGGCAGATATTTATTTAGCGAAGTTTTGTTCAATGCGCATTTTGACGGAAAATGGTCTAAAGAAAAGGTGTTTGGTAATAACGCTACAATGATTTCGACCTGAAGGATATTTAGTCCACATGCTAGCTCCATGACTGTACAACAGCCGAATAGGTAGGGTGATCCATTCATCCTAGTTCTCTACTCCTAATTTTAATGTTCGATAATGCCATTACAATCAATTCCACGTTTCCTTAATTACTTTATATAGCTTGCAGTTCAACATGTCTTACGAAATCGTAGAGACATATTTCTTGCAAAAATGTATTCCACTTGTTCCTTTTCGTAGCCGAGTGGTCAGCGTACGTAGCTGCTCAGTTCGATTGCTGGTATACGATGGATTTCTCTTGGGTATGTATGTATGGTATTCTGCCTTACGGCAGGACTTGTCATGGGTTAAGCCTCTTCCGCTTTTGTCTGTCCATAGCCTGTCTTTTCATTTCTGAATACTTGCCTCCTTTGATATTGTCCAGCATTTGATATCTTCTTTCTCCTCTTCCCCTTTTTTCCCTCCACCATTCCTTCTATTCCTTCCTTCAATAAACTGTACCTCCTCAAACAATGTCCAAACCAGTTCCGTTTCCTCTTTCTGATGACTTTCAGCATGTTTCTTTCTTCTCCAACTCTTCTTAATGCTTCTTCATTCCTCACTCAGTCTTCCCGTTCCACTTTTCCATTCTTCTCCATATCCATATCTCTAGTGCCTCCAATCTTCTTTCATCTTCCTTCCTCAATGTCCAGGTCTCCGCACCATACATTGCAACGCTTCAGATGTAACATTTGGCAAGTCTTTTCCTCAGATTTTTGTTGTGGTCCACCAAGTACTTTCTGTTTCCTCTTGACTCCTTCTTTTGCCATTGCAATTCTTTTCCTAATTGCTGTTGAGCAATACATATCATCCATTATTACACTTCCCAAGTAATTGAAGTTATTCACTTGCTCTATTTCCTCTCCCCCTATTTTCATATGGCATTTTCTCTCCTTTCCTCCAGTTACAATTCTTTTCGTTTTCTTCTTGTTAATCTTCATTCCATATTCTTCTAATTTTGTGTTTAGATCATCTAACATTTGTTCCATCTCTCTTGCACTCTCTGCCATCACAACCATTTCGTCTGCAAATGTTATACACTCCATTCCCCGTATACAAAGTCCTCTCCTTCCATCAAAACTTTCACTAATAATTTCCTCCAAGATGATTAGCAACAACCTTGTCTTAAACCTCTTCCCAGTGCAATTTCTTCACTCATCACACCTCCTATTCTTACTCTTGCTCTCTGGTTCAAATAAAAATTTCTAATTAGCCGTCTATCCCTCCAGTCAACTCCATGTTTCCCTTGGTAGGAGATTGTAAAGAGAGCATCCAGGGTCATAAGAACAGCAGCTGAGGCCCTTGAAAAAGAAATACAATACTGCTGTTCATCATGTTCGTTATTCCAGATATAGATGTAAGAATAACATGAACTGATATGTTGCAATTGAAAAATAAGAAAGACTCATACAGCTTTAGATACCGGAAATGTAACATCATAAAACCCATAAACTCCGTGTTTCAATCTCTGGATTACTCAACGAACTGCCTTGGAACCACTTTCCATTCACTCGCCTAAAACCGCCCATAGTGCGAGTCAGTTGAACAGCAAATGAAGTGCCTACTTTCGTGGATCACTTACCACACAGCTGTCATACAGTACAGCATGTTTACGTGTAGCTAATGGCGTACACAAATGGTTAATTGGCTTTGTCTTTGAAGTGTTTTTCATCTACTGTATGTGGAATATTCACTTTCATACGCCGATTCTTTGTTTCCACAATCCAGTAGGGATATACCAAGGGCTCAGCAAACTCCAGAGGGGACACTATGAGGTATGTTCTTTGAAGATCCATGCACGTGGCGACCCTGCCAGGATCGTCCCTTGAAATTCTTCTGATTGTGAAAATAGTAGACTGTAGTATTGTTGTAGTAATTTGAGTTTAGTGATTGTAGTCTGTATTGAGTGTGTAGATTTGGTAATTGGCATTCTTCTAATGGTATTTTTCAAAATTTATTTTTTGTTGTTGTCTTGTCTACGGGTTTGACAATTTAGTGCAATTATTTCAATTGTTCGATTGATCGTGTTTGAGGGAGACATTGCGTGTAAATGGTATTGTTGGAGATAAAGAGGCATTGTGTGTAATCTTCGAACAGTGACGAATTTTTTATGTTTTGTAAATGATTACACGGTCAATGAAAAAGGCGAAAATGATGAATAGTGAGAATGACGAAATTGTTGAGATGGCGAACTCGCCAACACAGGACAACAGTATGATGAATAAGGGAGTTGAAAACAATTTAATAAGTCGGGAAGACAGTCCGGAACCATTTCAAAATTTTTCTCAATCAGAAAATTCACAGAATCCGAGATTAACGACAGACGATTCGGGAATAGTATCGAACACAGATAGCCTTATGGCTATGCAGAAGGAAGTTAGTTTTGCGGGAAATGTTAGGGGCGAAAAGAATTCTGAACCATTTAATATGGAGCAGTTGATGAGTGCTATATTAAATTTGGGGTCACAAATAGGAACAATGGAAACACGAATGGACCTTTGGGATCTGAATTAAAAACAGTGGGATCACAAATAGGAACAATTAAAACTGAGATGGGAACTTCACGATCTGAATTTAAAACAGAGATGGGAACTTTGGAAACACGGATAGATTCACGAATAGGGACATGTTTCAAAAATATGAAAGATGAATTAAAGAAAGAAATCAGAGAAGAAGTACAACCAATTTTGAATGCTCACAATAATAGATTAATTGCAGTAGAAATCAGACAAAGGGAACAAGATAGAGAACAGGAAGAAAGAGATCGCGTGATAGTACAGAAATTTTCAGAGTTAAATTTACAACGTGCAAAGGATAAGGAAGAAATATTTGAGAGAATCGAGGAATCCGTACCAAATGACAGATTAAATAACCTAACACAACAATATGAACAGCTAGCTACCAAATGTGACAATACTGAAACCCGAGTCGCGACACTTACGGAAGACGTAAATAAACAGAAAGAACAATAAGGTGACTTATCGGAAAGAGTTGAGGAAATTTCAGATAAACTGACAAATCTTAGTTTACATGGGGACAGAGATTCGGATGATACAGCACCATTGCCATTTGCAGAAACCGAAGAGTATCAGAACATAAATAAACATGTTGAAAAACAGGGAAAATTTAATGAACGCGTGAAAAGGGAATTTGAGGCTTTAAAAAAGCAAGTCAAACAAATTGAAGGCGAAATAGTAGGAAAGAACAGTAGAAGAAACTTAGAATCACAGATAGCAGAGGGGTATGAAGAAAGAAATTTATTTCATTTACGAGAAGCAACAAGAGAGCGCCAGGCGCGCGAACTTGACAATAATCGACATTGGGACTGGGACAGACGCGGTAGGTCTTTGTCACCACGAGGCGAAAACTTTGACTATAAACACTTTTTGACGGTTCGGAAATTTAAGATCCTCCGCAATTTTAAGAATGACATACATCCATGTTCATGGCTAGATCAATTTACGTACGCACTTCCGTCAGATGTGCCACAAAGTCACAAACTGGAAATTATGTGCGGCTATTAAAGTCCTCAGGGGATTCACTACTCTAAGTGAATATGTGCCGTAGCGAGCATAGGGCCCCGAGCTGTAGTGGTGCTATTTCTCTTTTAGTTTTCTGCACCGCTGCCTACTCTTTTACTATTCTTTGCATCTGTCAAACCAACTCTTCGACTATCAATCTATCTAGTGAGTAAGTAAACAATAACCTGATATGACTAATTTACCCAAAAGTGACTTCGGAAATTACCGTGTGGACTTATTATATCTTCTGCAGCATTCATTCATAGATTAAATGAAATTTTACCTGTTTATCTTCGTAACAATATTACTTCATATGTCGACGATATTCTTATCGCTAAACGTTCTTGGAGTGAACACAACAAAATTTTGGATTCATTGTTACGTATTTTTGCAAGAGTTGGTATTACAGAGAACTTGGAAAAATCTGAATTTGGTCGTTCTCAGATGAAATTTCTCGGTCACATTATTGCTACAGAAGGTATTCTTCCTGATCCAGAGAAACTAGATGCTATTCAGTTCGCAATGACATTCTTTTTAAACGAAAATCGGTCGACAACTCCGTTTGGTTAGTTTGTATTCCTGATGAGTGGGTCAATAAATTGATTTGGTATACGCATTTCAGTTATGCACACTTTGGTCCCAGAAAATGCTTTCATAAATTAGGAGAAAATTGCTACTTCAGTAATATGGAAAAAACGTATTCGATCTGTTCTGGCCAAATGCAAATTATGTCAAAAGGCTAAGCCGCCAACAGTTTCTCACAGAGCACCGTTGTTTCCTATCATTCCAGCGAAATTAAAGGAGATGGCTGCAGTCGATTTGTTCGGTCCAGTGGTTCGTTCTACTAATGGTTTTGCGTACATTTTCGTAGCAGTGGAGTTGACGTCAAAATATGTATGTTTTACACCTTTACGCAAAGCAACAGCTCGTTCAGTATCTAACGCTTTCATCAAACATTTTCTTAAAGAAGTTGGTCATATTGATAAGGTTATATCAGATAATGGATCACAGTTTCGTTCTAAAATTTGGCTTCATACTCTACAGCGTCGTAAAATTAAACCAATTTTCATTTCACTTTTTCACCCTCAATCTAACGCTTCAGAGAGATGGATGAAGGAAATCAATAAATTGTGTCGTCTTTATTGTCATCAGAATCACAGAACATATTTTTCAAAACATTCTGAATGAACTTCCTAATGATTCAACTTCTTTACCGCCTTTATTGACATTAAAAAATAAAGCACCGACAAATCGCATTTCTGCAATAGTTCCTTTTCCGCCTTCACGGAAACTGCGGCATTCTGAAGTTGTCAACCTGGCTCTACGAAATATTGCATCTGCGGCTGCTAGAAGAGAGAAATCAGCTAAGCGTCCTGGTCGTTCAAAAATCTTGTCAGTTGGTCAAAAGGTGTTAATTAAGTCTCATCGTTTATCGCACAAAGGAAAAGGCTTGTGTCGCAAATTTTTTCTGCTTTATAACGGTCCATATAGAATTCGCAAAATTATTCATGATAACACTGTCGAAGTAGAAACTCTTAAATCTCGACGCTCTAAAGGAATACATCATATATCTAACGTAAAAATTTTTGTGGAATGATATACTTTTGAAAAATTTTTGTGGAATGACATACTTGTGAGAAACTAACAGCTACATGTAAACATGCGGAGAGTACAAGGATACCGCGCTGTGTTTTGGCGGCGGCACATACTCAAAGCAACAGTCAAGTCTGCGCGCCGCACAAGGCAGTCCTTGACCGCGAACAATTGCTTCCTACGTCACGCGCCTACAGCTGATCGAGCGCTCAGTGCGAATGCACTGACAGCCGTAAACAAATACACAGTTTAATTTCTCCGACTAAATTCAGTATAAAGCTATAGTGACTTGATGAATTATGTTATTAACATTCAGTATTTTCCAGGATACGGTTGTGTAAAATATTTGAGAACTTCAGGTAAATTCTGTGTGTCTCCGACGTTAAGAGGACTTGCTATCGAGAAATTTTCAGAAAGAATGTAATTTCGAAGAAGAAACTAATAAACTAAAAAGGGTAACTATTAATTGAGTTCATTTTTCAGGTAACATATTTCCACTTAGGTACGTACTTTAGATGTAATTTGCTGCTCGCAATCACGTGATTCATACTTTGTGCTAATTTCATGTTCTATGAAATTACTTGTGAAGCGACGTGCTTGCGTACGTTAACTGATTTTGACAATGATTATTAATGAACTGGGTTGTAACTTGTGTATATTATGCATCGCTTGGCTACACTGCTTTTTCACTGATGTCATATTTTTTTATTATGTGCCTGCTGTGCTTATTTATTTAAATTATAATTGTCACCTGATTAATTGTGCTGATGTGGTTAGGTATGTAAGCTATACTTTGTGATTTATCTGCTTGCGCCTTCATGTTTACTTATTAAGATTACATATGAACATTTATTTGCTTATGCTGATATGGTGCTAATGACCTGTTTGCTGCTATGCTTATGGATTGCACATTTACACATTTCTGTTTTGTTGTCATAACTATTCTTTAATTTGGTATATAGCAATGCTGATGTACAGTGTACGAACATAGAGTTTAGGTTACAGTATGGTATTAATTATAGATTGTTCGCTTGGCAGAGCCTCGTTGTAGGAATTGTGCTGCATCCACTTGTTGACATTCTGTTCGCTACTGGTATATTTATTCGCTATTGCTTGTTTTGCTTACGCTCAGTGCCTTATATTTTTAAGATAAGAAAATGAACTGCTATAATTCGACGAACGACATTAGTACAAAAAACTTCATAGAAGTCACATGAGCAGAGGTTTTATGGAAGCTGTATAAATTTATGCTAATAGGAAGGAAGCTAACGACATGACGTACCGAAACTAGGTTTAGACCATTGACAGTCATTACACTGCATTTTTCGTGAGCAATTGAAATAGGAAGTGACACTAGACACAAGAAATACTCCACATGTTTGCTTCTGCCATAATTCTTGAAGTGGTGTACACACTGTGAAATATTATGATCATTCACACTCCGTAATTGTACTTAATTGCTGAGAGTTATTCGAACTAAGTCTGTTAGAGGTCATGTATGCATTTCTTTTGTTTATAATTCATAATGAGCAGAAGATTTGGGTCAGATGGATTACACAGAGGTTGTGTGTTGGCAATGTGTCTTCAGATTGTATGGGATGATGAGGTTTGCATTAGAATTTTATCTGTACTTGTTCGAGGAGACTGACTAGAGGAAAGAGTTGTTATGGAAGTGAAATGATATTGGTAATAAGGTTTATATTTATCGACGTATTAAAGAGGTATTAATGAGGTATAGAGATTATATGAAATTGATGATTATTGGAGTTTTTGTAGACAAGAGGTAAGGTAAATGATATTGATGATAAGATTTATATGTATCGACGTAATAAGTATTAATGAAGTATTGAGATTATGTGATGCTGATGATTATTGGAGTTTTGGTGTATAAGAGGTAAAGTAAGTGAGGAGCATATTTTTTTTTTTGTTGGTCTTATGGAACAAGGAGGATGAAGATAGCAGACTAGAACACTTAAGTAGAAGGAAGATAGTCTATACACACACTTTGTTAAATCACTAAGCAGTATATATTTATTTTTGAAGAGAGGAAGTATTTGCATATCTTGGCTCACTGACAGTTGTTCAACAACAGTACATTTGATCTGGCTTGGCAAACACTGGTCTTGACATGATGACTATGACGTTGACTTAACTATTATTGACTGTGATACATTGCTGCCATTACTACTAGATACACATGATGCACATCAGATTTTGACAGAATTGCATTTACACAGTTAACACTATTCAGTTACACAGTAGTACTTAATGTGGATGAAAGATGAGTGAGTGTGTTTTGTGTGTTTTCCTTTCCTAATCCTACCCACCTATCTCCTAAATATTATTTTATTTGTTTGTAGTGGCTTGCACTGACACCCATAAATATTGTAGGTTTACTGATATTTGAGTATTTGTAATAGTTAATATGACAATTATCTGACATCTTTTGTGTGTTTATTAGAATTTGTATGTTTAGTGTAAAAGCATTTGTATGTGTATTCAAACTATTGTTCATGCCTGAACTATCTGATTAGTGAAGGCGAATATTATGGACTGTTACCTGCACTTTTCAACGTAATGTGTGACACTTAGGAATGATTAATTTCTGCTGATGAACTGAGTGATCAGTGATAGTGAATATTATGGACTGTTACTTGTACCTTTTTTACATGATTGGTGCCACTAGGACATGTCTAATTTCTGCTGATGAACTGTGTGATCAGTGATAGTGAATATCTTGGACTGTTCTCTGCACCTGCTCAACATTGCTGGGTGCAACTGAGGAACTGTTTCTACTGAAATGAAGTCACTTGTTGCTGTCTGCACCTACTCAACATTGCTGGGTGCAACTGATGGACTGTTTCTACTGAAATGATGGTCACTTGTTGGTGTCTGCACCTGCTCTCAACATTGCTGGGTGCAACTGATGCACTGTTTCTACTGAAATGAAGTCACTTGTTGCTGTCTGCACCTACTCAACATTGCTGGGTGCCTCTGATGGACTGCTTCTACTGAACTAATGTGACTTGTTGCTGTGTGTACCTCTTGAACTTTACTGGGTGCCACAGATGGAACTGCTTCTACTAAAATAATGTCACTTGTTGTTGTCTGCACCTGCTCAACATTGCTGGGTGCAACTGATGGACTACTCCTACTGAAATGATGTCACTTGTTGGTGTCTGCACCTGCTCAACATTGCTGGGTGCAACTGATGAACTGTTTCTACTGAAATGAAGTCACTTGTTGCTGTCTGCACCTGCTCAACATTGCTGGGTGCAACTCATGAACTGTTTCTACTGAAATGAAGTCACTTGTTGCTGTCTGCACCTACTCAACATTGCTGGGTGCCTCTGATGGACTGCTTCTACTGAACTAATGTGTCTTGTTGCTGGGTGTACCTGCTAAACTTTCCTGGTGCCACTGATGGACTGCTTCTACTGAAAAGATGTCACCTGTTGGTGTCTTTTTTTGTATAAACTAATCATTGAAAGCATTTTATGTGAACATTTGTATAAACTGATTTCTTTGTGTATTGTGTAAACTATTATGTAAAGCCACATGTATAAAAAAATTTGTATTGCTTACTGTATTTCATATATTAGGTTATTGAAAGGTCAGTGCAAAGCCAAAATTTTAACTAATTATGTGATGTTTAGGTATTAATATTATCTTATATTTTTGTCTGTATTTTTCTGGACGAATTTGTTGGTATTTTCACCACCAATGCTGGCAAAAATACCATCAAATTCTGGCCTGTGGAGGAGGGGCATATGAAAGGTGGCTACACTGAGCCACTGCGCCAGAGATTGCGCCAAAGAGTACTATTAAGCCGCCTCCACAGTGCTAGGAGAGAGCTCGTAGAAGTCAGTCAGTGCGTGGGGAGAGCTCGTAGAAGACAGTTCGTGCCGAGATGTGCTAGTGGGCACTGCTTGTCGTGAAGTCGGAGTGAGATGTAATAGTGGAGAGTGTTGTTCCATGTTTTATGCAGTTATTGATGGGAGAGATAGCAGATGTTATTCTAATGGAAATACTGTAACGATCAGAGTGCTTTTCGTCAATATATATGAAGGTAAAATATTACGTGTTTCTTCATTATTTCCATGTTTTAAATAATGCGTCATGACAGGTTCAGTCAACAAAGCATCTGGCTTGTGTTCTTGTATTAGAGTGTAATTCTGGTTTTCTTGAGTAATTATGGTATTTTTATTTCCTTTAGTTACTTCTGTATAAATGGTATTTAAAATTCTTGTCTTGTTGAAGAAGAACTGTGCCAGATGTGCGTTGAGTCATACTACCACATACAGAACAGCTACACTTGTGCTTTGTTGGTTTAGTAGGTTTTATAGTTGCTGGGGACTTAATTAATTAATTGTGTTAACGAAAAATTTCATTTCCTTCTTGTTGTTCTTTGCAGTCAGATAGCGTAATAATACTAGTCAGGGCCAACCGTTTACGAGACACAGCGTAAGCGGACATACAGCTACGAAAAATTTAAAAAGTATTTTCAATCATATTTAATTAAGCCCCCATGCAACTTGTATTATAAAATGCAAACACAAACTGTAGTGAGCAGTCACCTGTAGTATATAACATATTCCACTACTCGTTTCGGAGCATTATTTCTCCCTCATTAGATGGGTTTTATACGAATTAGTAAAGCATAACTCATTAGTATGCACGAAGTTTTAGGTAACCTATTGGACCATCTAGCAGCAGAAGACAAAAAACTTAAGTACAAAGATCAAAGTTATTCGGACGTTCTGATTACGTAGGTGAACAACAATACAAATTTCAATACCTCTCGATGGTCACAGGTTCCTTTTACACAAACAATACATCCATCCTTTATTACATCACATCAGTCCCACCAGATTTTGGAGAAACAATCCTCTGGCAGACGTGATAGACAGAATTCCATAATAAATGTGACTGGTACAGCATTTCTTATTTTCAGTTGATGTTGATAACGATCCTGGTCGAGCCTAACCTGAAATGTTCATATTTAAAGACGAGTATCATATCAACGAAATTTTGTGTGAATGATGGATTTAATGAAAGCAGATGTAAGTATTAAACCTGTAAATATTAGAAGTTTAATTTTCATTTATGTACATAATTTTCTGTTTATTGACTGAGGATAATTAAAATTTATGAAACTCAAGTTTTTCTAATTACATTTTTGTAACGTGTTTATCTGACATGTTCCACACCCAGAAGGATCCCCCTTCTTTTGTGGGTCTATGGAATGAATAATAATACAAATCTAATCTAATCTCTATAACTTGCAATAACATGCTTTTGCATTATAAAGCTCTTCATCCGTTCTGTTTTTCATTGACATGGACCAGCTAAGGGAAGACAGACACTCTCAGACAGGAGATTTGTGTGTGCACTGTGCTGACCTTAAAGCAATGAAAATTCAAATCGCTTTTCCCTTATATAGTATTAATTCGCATCGTTACGTCATTGTATCCACTTTAACAGAAAAAGAAGAAATGAATGGTCCTTCGCAACTTGAAAGCATTGTACCAACCGTGAAACTGAAATAAGAGCATCGTACTGTGTCTGTTTCCGCTGTATGAAGGTAAAGTTCTCTAAGTACAGGTTCAAGAAAAAATTTATCGAAGAGGAGATGAGATTCTAAAATTGTCATTTGTTTTATAAATTATTCGGTGAATCTGAAGATGTATCATGCGTGAAGAACTAAATTTGGCGTGATGCACACAAAACTTAGTGTATCCAGAAAGTTTGATAGTTACCCACTCAACAAATTTTTGAAGATACCTTACTTTGATATCTAAAAGGTAAGCACATTACATAAATGTAGTATCACTTTTTTTTGAACTAATGATCTGAAATAAAATCCCCATCCGATTCAAGCAGCCGTATCGAACGAGTTGGAAAGTAAAGTTAAAAAAGATATTAGTAAAATTAAAAATCTGCAATAGAAGGAAAAAGAAGAATTAATGACAGTCTTTCTTTCGTTTGCGCATACTGTTTGTCACTGAAAACTGTTATACAATTCTTCACGAGTGAAGAGTTAAGAAATGAAATTTTAAATAAATACTTACACAACTTGAATATTATCTGTAACACTTCGCCCACATCTGATCACGTCAGTGCATGTCTTGGGTTATTCTCATGCGTTCTGTTTTCTTATATTGACTGTCATGATTAAAGTTCAACAAAATGTGTTTCCGAACCTGCATTTTTTGAGTTGTTTGGGTAAAGAGTAACCCAGGGTCAGTATTCGGCTATATGAATGTAGAAAACTTTGTCAGTTCTAAAACTTCGGTTTATTTGGTGCCTAGTAAATTATTTCTATAAATGCCAGAAATTCTGCATTTCAGAAGGAGGTGACCGGGAGGGGGGGGGGAGAGGGGGGGGGTTAAAGCGCTAGCGCCCAGTCTTGCTATCCCCCCTTATGCAAGGCTGTGATTCAGGTGTAATTATTACTGCATCACGTAACCATAACCAGCTAGAACGGTAAAGAAATTTGTTTCCGTTTGAGAATGAAAGCGCAATAAACGTTTACCGAAATAATAAAGTCACTGTATACTGTTGAACAGTTCTTCACGAGAGGAAATTCTGTTGGTTATGAACAAAAGTGACCCCCAAAGAATGCCTTTGATTAACACTTTACAGAGTGAAGAATTAAGAAATGAAATTTTAAATAAATACTTACACACAGAGCGCAACGTTTCACTTTCAAACGTCAAGAGATTTTAATGCATTCTTAACCAGTTATGTGTGCATAACAACACACATTCCAGTTTCCTTCAAACTTCGACCTTTTCAGTGCGGAGATATACAGGGTGCGTAAAACCATGTGTCAGAAACTATAGGGATTGATTCTTGATATCAAAACGCTACAAAAAGTTAATATGGGCATGTGTTCGAAAATCCTTCGTTAGGAAGATACTGCACAAAAATTACACATTTACATATATGACGGGGTTTATTATTCACGGTTTGGTATCCCCTGAGCCTGCGTTCCATACGTTGTGGAAAACTCCTGGTGTGTTTCGTATACGGTCAAATCCATTTTGGATATGCTCACTGGATACGGGACTTGAATACACAAAGGATTTTAAATGCCCCAAAGGAAAAAAAAATACACTGGTCAAACCGAGTGATCGAGCAGGCATGTAATGGATTCCACTCGGTCAAGTCAACTGTTCGCAAACTGGGTACGAAGATACTGAAGAACTATCTGTGCCGGCCGGTGTGACCGAGCGATTCTAGGCGCTTCAGTCTGCCTCGGGCATGGATGTGTGTGATGTCCTTAGGTTAGTTAGGTTTAAGTAGTTCCAAGTTCTAGGGGACTGATGACCTCAGATGTTAAGTCCCATAGTGCTCAGAGCCATTTGAACCATTTGAACTATCTGTGGGAAGTGAGATGGAGCGTCATCGTGCTTAACCCACATTCGATGGATGACGCACAGAAATACATCATTAAATAAATGAAGCAACTCATGTCTGAGAAACTGTTCACACGTATGTCCAGAATAAATTGAAATGATCGTATGGCATTGTTGGCCGGGAGGTCCCACTAGGTTTCGGCCGCCAAGTGTTGATGAGGACAACACAACACCCAGTCCACGAGCGGAGAAAATCTCCAATCTGGCCAGGAATCGAACCTGGGCCCAGTGCATGGGAGGCAAGCACGTTACCATCCAGCTAAGCAGGTGGACGTTTGTCCAGTAAGACTTTGCGGGAAGAAGAAGGGGCCAATGAGACGACCATGAATCATTCCACCGCACACGTTGAGGTTGAAACTCTGTTGATGTCTGTCTTGTCGTACTTTATGAGGGTTTCATAAGCCCAGACGTGATTGTTGTGATAACTGAAGAGCCCACCACGTGAAAAGCCAGCCTCATCAGTGAATAAGGTACATGCTGACAACTGCAGAAACTCAGCGCGCTGCCACGGCATGTTTTTTACAAAAATTTATTCTAGTTTGAAAGTCAGCCACATAGTACACGTTGAAGGTAATACAGTTACAGAAGATTTTCATGCAGAAAGTTCCAGATTGTCATATCGTAAACGCCTTATCCTCTCACAGTTCTCTTTGTACTAACTGATGCAGTTTCATCCTCAGTACGAAGAACCTGTTCAACTAATTCAGGTTTACGTAAATAGAGTGCTCTCCCATCCGTAACCCTCTTCTCAAATGAGCCTGTTGATGGAGTCCACCAAACGCTGTTGCACAAGATAACTGCCTTCCAAGGTAACGTTCAGCGTAAATTTGACATGCTGTGTCCGCATTCCCATCTAGTAGGCCCTGCAAGTACTGTATATCCATTGTTTCAGGCACTGTGACAGAAGTTACCCAAAAAAAAAGCTGCAATCAGACTTAACATCATAAAGGCCATGACCAGTTATAAACCAGAAAGTGAGCAAACAAGCACAATTCAGATATTTCATACTTCCTTCTTTGAGCTCATCTTCATATGAATTTTTTGTACTGTTTTGATATCAGGAATAGATCCCTAAAGTTTCTGACATTTGTCTTACGGAATTATTTTCTGGAGTAAGTCGTCACATACATAGTATTGATTGCACAAAAGCGGACGATAAGAATCATATGTCGTCCTCACCCACGGACATCATGTAGGTACTTCTTCAAGGAGCTAGGCTTTTTAAATGGCGCCGTCACAAAACATACAGTCGCTAATGAAATTCGTTGTAAATAATCCATCACTAGTTGAGAAGAACAACAATGTCCATATCTACAACATTAAAGAGAAAAATGACCTATATTACCCATTGTTAAAGCAGTCGGTGACTCAAAGAGGAGTTCAATATGCAGCAACAGCAGTTTTGATCATTTGCGCAATAACATGTCTGACAGGTAGCAAAGCAAGTTTTTAATCCAATTTAAAATCATTTCTCCTGAACGACACCTTCTATTCCATTGCTGAATTTCCACTTAAAAACTGGTAGCCAGAAAAAACTTGTTTTCCATCTACATGTACATGGATACTCTGCAAATCACGCTTAAGTGCCTGGCAGAGGGTTCATCGGACCACCTTCAAAATAATTCTCTATTATTCCAGTCTTGAACAACGAGTGGGAAAAATGAAAACCTATATCTTTCCTTGCAAGCTCTGATTTCCCTTATTTTATTATGATGCTCGTTTCTTCCTATGTAGGTAGGCGACAACAAAATACTTTCGCATTCGTAGAAGAAAGTTGGTGATTAAAATTTCGTGAGAAGATTAGGCCGCAACGAAAAACGCTTTTGTTTTAAAGGCGTCCATCCCAAATCCTGTATCATGTCCGTGGCGCTCTCACCCCTATTTCGCAATAATACAAAAAATGCTGGTCTTCTTTGAACTTTCTCGATGTACTCCATTAATCCTATCTGGTAAGGCTACCACACCGCGCAGCAGTATTCTAAAAGAGGAGGGACAAGTATAGTGTAGGCAGTCTCTTTGGTAGATCAATTTCATTCTCCAAGTGTTCTGTCAACAAAACGCAGTCTTTGGTTTGCCTTCCCCACAACATTTTCTATGTGTTCTTTCCAATTTAAGTTGTTCATAATTGTAATTCCTAGGTATTTTGTTGAATTTGCAGGCTTTAGATTTGACTGATTTGTCGTGTAATCGAAGTTTAACGGATTTCTTTTAGCACTCATGTTGATGACCTCACACTTTTCTTATTTACGGTCAACTGCGAATTTTCGCACCATACAGGTATCTTTACTAGACGGCAAACGACAGCAACATCTGCAAACAACCGAAGACGGCTTCTCAGATTGTCTCCTAAATCGTTTATGTAGATAAAGGGACAGCAGAGGGCCTGTAACACTACTTTGGGGAACGCCAGAAATCACTTCTGTTTCACTCCTGGCCTTTCGTCAGTTATTAAAAACTGTGACTTCTATGACAGGAAATCACGAATCCAGTCACATAACTGAGACGATATTCCGTAAGCACGCAAATTGACTACAAGGCGCTTGTGTGGTACAGTGTCAAAAACCTTCTGGAAATCTAGAAATACAGAATCAATTTGAAATTCCTTGTCGATAGCACTCAACACTTCGTGTGAGTGTAGAGCTAGTTGTGTTACACTAACGGTGTTTTCTAAATGCGAGTTGACTGTGTGTCAATAGACCGTTCTCTTCGATGTAATTCTTAATGTTCGACCACAATGTATGTTCCAAAATCCTGCTGCAAATCGACGTTAATGATATGGGCCTGTAATTTAGTGAATTACTCCTACTGCCTTTCTTGAATATTAGTGTGACGTGTGCAACTTTCCAGTCTTTGGGTACGGATCTTTCGTTGAGCGAGCTGTTGTATATGATCGTTAAGTACGGAGCTATTGCATCAGCATAATCTGAAGGGAACCTAATTGGTATACAGTCTGGACAGGAAGACTCGCTTTTATTAAGTGATTTAAGTTGCTTCATTACTTCGAAGATTTTAAGTTACTCATGTTGACAGCTGTTCTTGATTCGAATTCTGGAATATTTATTTCGCCATGTAATAACAGATAAAATAAAATGTTTATGAACCCAAAAAAGGACAACCCATAAGTTTATGTAAACGCGATCAACAAAATAACACAGGAATCAACTTAGTTTTTCAAGAAACTCCTCGACAGAATAGAAAGAGAGACTCATGAGGAACCTCTTCGGTTTCGATTTGAAAGCGCGTAGATCACTGCTAAGATCTTTGAACTCTTGTGGTAGCTCATTGAAAATGGATGCAGCAGTATACCGCAGACCTTTCTGCACAAGATTCAAGGAAGTGCGATGCAAATGCAGATTGCATCTCTGCCTAGTATTAACTGAGTGAAATCTGCTAATTCTTGAGAAGAGGTTGATATTGTTAATGGTTCTAATGGCTCTGAGCACTATGGGACTTAACTTCTGAGGTCATCAGTTCCCTATAACTTAGAACTACTTAAACCTAAATAACCTAAGAACATCACACACATCCATGCCCGAGGCAGGATTCGAACCTGCGACGGTAGTGGTCGCGCGGTTCCAGACTGTAGCGCCTAGAAGCGCTCGGCCTATTGTTAACAAGAAACGACCTTAAAGAATGTATGTATTGAGAGGCCAATGTCAAAATACCCAGACTAGTGAACAGGGGTCGACAAGAGGTTCGTGAACTTACACCACTTACCCGTACCGCCCGTTTCTTAACCAAAAATATATTTTGGGAATGTGAAGAGTTACCCCAAAATATAATGCCATATGTCATAAACGAATGAAAACAATCAAAGTAGACAACTTCAAATCACTTAGTTCAAATACCGTTCGAAAAGTAAAAATGGCAGCATTAAATCTTTGAATAAGCTCCTGAACGTGGGCTTTTCACGGCAGTTTACTATCTATCTGAACACCTGGAAATTTGAACTGTTCAGTTTCACTAATCATGTACCCATTCCGTGAAATTAAAACGTCAGATGTTTTTGAAATGTGTGTTAGAAACTGTAAAAACTCAGACTTACTATGAAACAGTGCCAATGTTGCACATAACAGCCTTTGCCAACAAGCTAGTGTCGTTAGCAAAGAGAAATATTTTAGAATCACCTGTAATACTGTAGAGCATATCATTTATATAAATAAGGAACAGGAATGTCTCGGGCACTGGGCAAAAATATCGAACACAGCGCGAGAGATGAGTGCTTGAACACAAATGCAGATGTTAGCCAATCCTGCATGTTACGCTGTTGTATTTCACTACGTAATCAGGACAATTCGAGGGTGGGCAAATTTTTGGTGAGCGTATGGTGAGTGTTTCTGTAACCAAGGGAGCCGAAGTGTTTAGTGTTTCAAGAGGAACCGTGTCGAAGATATGTACTTGCATACAGGGAAAACGTAAGGACATGATCCGCAAAGTCACAACGTGGATGAACCTGTGTGTTGAGTGATAGTGGCAGACGGCCGTGACGAAAAATAAGAAGACGACAGCTGCAAAATTCATTCCAGAACTGAATGTCGCGCTCGCGAAGCCTGTCAGTACCAAAACAACACGAAGGGAGTTGTATAAGCAGAGAATTTGCAAAGCGATCTGGAATTCCAAAACCACTGATCAGTTATGCAAATGCCCGTAACAGGAAAACGTGGTGCCTATGCCATAAAACCTGGACCATGGAACAATGGAAGAGAGTTATATTGTCAGATAAGCCTTCTTGCACACCAGTTCCAACGTGTGACCGAGTTCGTGGCGTGTGTCGCCGTCCCAATCCTATGATGCAGACTCGATGCTGCTGAGAGTGAAACATGGAGGGGGTTCGGTGATGCTTTGGGAAGCCTTATCGTGGTATTCCATGGGCCCGATGGTTACTCTGTTCGATCTCATTACTGCTGAGAGCTATGGGACCATTTTGGCTGACGAAGTCCATCCCAAGATACAGTGTTTGTTCCCCAATGGTGATGCTGTGTTCCAAGAGGAGATGGCCCCTGTTCATATAGCTCTGTCGTCCAAAACTTACTTTGTGAGCATGAAGGTGAATTTCATCTCCCCTGGCCACCAGTCACCAGGTCTCGGTGTTAACAAGTCTTTGTGTCCTACTTTGGAGAGAAGGGTGCCACTATTTTGCAGTAAGAATGGGACAACATTCCCTTGAAAAACATACAGGACCCCCATTTATCCATTCCAGGACGGCTGGAAGCTGTTTTGAATGCCAGCGGTTTTCCTACCCGTATTAGGGATGGCAATGGGTTGTGTTATTGGTGTTTCTATGTTTTTTTCCATCCCCTGTACACGGAATACTGCCAAATCATACTCGCCGTCTTCCCCATAACTCAGAGCACTCGTACTGCGTCGTCGGCTTCGGTAAACACGCCTGCAATAAGATGGTACCTCAGCCACGATGGATGACCTTTCGCAGTTAACAACAACTTTAATGTCGTTTTCAAGTACTTACCAGTTTTTATTTATTCGAAATATAGAAATTAAATCTCTTGGTTTACCTTTTTTTAAAAAATACCCAGTGGCTACAATTAAACTTTCCCTATTTAACACGTTGTAAAACGAAAACTAATTACCGTACGTGTACCAAACTTGGTAGTATTAATGCCAAGGATATGGGGAAGATAAATAATGCAGAAACAATTAGATTGAAACACTTTTAATGTTCTGCTACGGTACATCATCCCATTGGGGCTCTGGCACCACTACTGAACAAAAGGAGCTCAGTATGGCACCCATCAGTGTCCAGAAGAGTCTGAATGGGCAGGATTGCATTCTCCACAGCAGGTATGCCGGCTACCTCTCTTGATATGCTGCTCTTCAGATCAGCACAGGTGTGAACGTTCCCCTGGTAAACCCTGTCCTTCAGGTATTCCCACAACCAGAACTCACAGGGAATGACATCTGGTGATCCTGCTGCCCAAGCATTTGCAAACGATCAGCTGATAATTCGGTCGCAGTAACGCAGGCCAGTCACACTGCACGTCTTTGGCCCCTGAGTGCCGACCAGTTCAAAAAATAATGGGCCAATGATGAAGGCAGCCACGAATGCACACCATACGGTGACACATTCACCATACAGAGGGACTTCATGCACAGTGACTGGAGGTGAGAATCCCCACACTCGGCAATTCTGTGTGTTCACCTCACCTGTCAGAGAAAAATGAGCTCCGTCTGTCCATAGGATGGTTCAGAGCCAGCCCTTGTCAACTTCAATCCGTGCGAGAAAGTGGAGAGCAAAGTCAACACGACGTTGTGCGTCCTGTGGTGCAAGCTGCTGTACGATATGGATCTTGTACGGATACCATTTGAGAATGGTTCGAAGCACATTCCGTACAGTGGAACACGGGGTGTTCAACTGTCGTGACACAGCACTCGCACTGCCTGACAATCGAGAATTGTCTGCCATAGCAACAGTGATTTCATCAACCACCTATGGTGCAACCAGTTGTCGGTCTCTTCCCGGAGCGAGGCTCAGTTCTCCAGTTGATTCGACTTCATCATCATGCTCCGCACAGCAGGTCTAGAAAGAGGGCCCTTCCATAATCCTTCCACACGACGATATTCTCTGAGCGCAGCTGCAGCGTTACTGTTGCTTTGATAACAGAGCTTCATCAACAGTGCCCTGCCCCTTTTGTCCAAGCTCATGTTGACACGTCAACAAGTGCATTGCGACTGGTCAGGTGCGTGAGACGGTGAATCACTTTGACTGACCACGGCATCTGGTGGCAATAGTTGGAACTGGATAGTGGCACTGTGACGCCTGGAAAAGATGCACCCTATACTCTGGTGATTAATGCTACCAAGTTTGGTACTCGTACGGTAACTACTTTTCGTGTTACGACGTTTTAAATATGGAAAGTTTAGTTATAGCCGACCGGTAGCTACCGTCCTATAATTATTTATGTTCTTATCTAATCGTAACACATATGCTGTATATTTTATATTGATATTGGGATTAACAATTTTATGCATGTCTGGAGTACCGTGTTGTCAGCATACAGTGCCCCCTGAACGTTTGGTTTCTGCAGCTCTTGTTCAGGGAGCCGCTGCTGAAAACCACGCCGATAAACTTCAGAGGATCGAAAACAGGGCCGTTCGATAGGCTTTCCGTTTCCCTTTGGTGCACCCAAGCCAACAGCTGCATGTCCTGGCTGGAATGCGGCCGTTACGAGAAAGATTCAAGGCTACTAGACACTCGTTCTTGGCCGAGAAAGACGCTGCCACCACTGATAACAAACGCACACAGGATCGTCGACTGCAGTGGCAGTGAGGGATTCGGTGACCTGATCTCCTCGTGGCAGTGACCTTTTACAGATCAAGACTATTCCAGTGAGGCAGCGAGGGGATGTACCACACATACCTGGTACGTGACCCAACTACGCCACTGCCAAGTATGTAGAATTTACCAAAATAAAAAGGGCGACCAGCAAAACTGTGACACGAACTCACGTCGAAAATTCGCTTGTTGTGTTCATACTGTACCAAAAAAAGCCAAAACCAATTCCCTTTAAGAAAAGGGAGCAGAGGAGGTGTACGTTTTCGTACTTGTCTCCATAACTTAATAAATGTCATCATAATGTTGGTCCCTTCATCTATTTGTATCTTAAATTGTGCCCGTGTGTCCTTATGTGCTACGACAGACTACTATGGTCGCAGCAAAAAAAAAAAAAAACGCAGCAGTTAGTCTCCTGTTGGTTTTCGACACTAACAATCATGCTCCAACCAGCCTTTGGACATTGACAAGTTACGCTTCGCTTAGTAATGATGCTGTGGGTGTTAACACTGTTTTTACACTGAAGAGCCAACGAAACTGGTACATCTGCCTAATATCGTGTAGCAACCCCCCTCCCCCCCCCCCCCTCGAGCACGCACGTAGCATGGACTCGACTGATGTCTGAAGTGGTACTGCAGGGAATTGACACCATGAATCCTGCAGGGCTGTCCATAAATCCCTAAGAGTACGAGGGGGTGGAAATCTCTTCTAAACAGCACGTTGCTATAATGCTCATGTCTGGGGAGTTTGGTGGCCAGCAGAATTATTTAAACTGAGAAGAGTGTTCCTGGAGCCACTCTGTAGCAATTCTGGACGTGTGAGGTGTCGCATAGTCCTGCTGGAATTGCCCAAGTCCGTCGGAAAGCACAATGGACATAAATGGACGCAGGTGATCAGACAGGATGCTTACGTATGTGTCACCTATCAAAGTCTTATCTAGACGAGGGGTCCCATATCACTCCAACTGCACACGTCCCACACCATCAGAGAGCCTCCACTAGCTTGGACAGTCCCCTGCTGATATGCAGGGTCCATGGATTCATGAGGTTGTCTCCAAACCCGTACACGTCCATCCGCTCGATACAATACGAAACGAGACTCGTCCGACCAGGCAACATGTTTCCAGTTATCAACAGTCCCACGTCTGTGTCGACGGGCCCAAGCGAGGCGTAAAGATTCGTGTCATGAAATCAACAAGGGTACACGAGTGGGTCTTCGGCTCCAAAAGCGCATATCGATAATGTTTCGCCGAATGGTTCGCAGGCTGACACTTGTTGATGGCTCAGCATTCAAGAGCGCAGCAATTTGCGGAAGTGTTGTCCTGCTGTTACGTTGAACGGTTCTCTTCAGTCGTCGTTGGTCACGTTCTTGCAGGATCTTTTTCCGGCCGCAGCGATGTGGGAGATTTGATGTTTCAGCGGATTCCTGATAACCACGGTACACTCGTGAAATTGTTGTGCGGGAAAATCCCCACGTCATCGTTAACTCGGAGATATTGTGTCCCACCGCTCGTGCTCCGACTGTAACACTACGTTCAAACTCACTTAAATCTTGATAACCTGCCATGTAGCAGCAGCATCCGATCTAACATCTGCGCCAGACTCTTATCTTATATAGGCGTTGCCGAGCGCAACGCGGTATTCTGCATATTTACGTATCTCTGTATTTGAATACGCATGCCTATACCAGTTTCCTTGGCGCTTCAGTGTAGATACCAATCAGTGTAAGCAAGGCAGATTTTTGTTGTTGTTGCTATTTTTAATGATTTGATACGTTTTGAAAGAACGTATGTTTTTAAACATTCTTAGGGGGCTTGATATTAACTGAAAGGTAATTTTTCTGTTTCTTTTCCGTAGATATGAGGATGGTTGCTGATCAACCGAAACCAGTTATCGTGTAGTTGTTATTAGCGACGTGGCCCGCCTTCGCACAGGTAGCCGTAAGCATCTCAGTCCAGAGACGAGTTATCTGGCGTAGCGGTAATAAACTATGTATACACATACCTTTCTTGTGAATCAGTCTATTAATGAAAACCGGATCAAAATCTCTAGAGTACTTGCTTGGATAAACCTTCACATACAGATAAAAAAATGCGGCAGAGGTTTTCAATTTAATAATATGTATGGACTAGCTTAGCGCCCGTTGTTAGACTGTATGGCCTTCTTTTGTTTTCTTTAGTAGAATTTTTACGTTGTTCACAAATTGCAATACCTTCCAAACTTTTCACGCTAATTAAGGCCATTGAATCATCGTCTTTTCTGAATGTACTTCTGATCAAAAAGCGATTCTGGTAGCTCCAAGTTTCTTGTTAATTATGCCTTTTGCGTTATTTTGGTGATATTTCCTTAGAAACTTTCATTCTCTAACACATATTTCTTTGTTTCAAACCGAGAAGTAAAACATGAGTTTTCATACATTTAGCTTTAAAGCTTTTTTAATACAACGAAATATTTTCTTTCTTAAATTTTCATCCCCTATTTCACCGCCTTAAAAAGGGTTGAATTTCCGTAAACAGCGAAACACATACCGGTATATTTTATTTCTAACAGAGAAGCCAAATACAAATTTGATAGATGTAACTTTGAAAATGCTTTCATAAGGTAATAATGTCATACAACTTTACATCCCCTATTTCACTCCCTCAGGGGGTGAATTTCCAAAAACAGTGAAACATATATATTTTTTATTTCCAGGCGAGAAGCTAAATTCAAATTTTCATCGATTTAACTTTAAAAATGTTTTAATAATGAACTATTTCATAAAAAATTTCATCCCCTATTTCACGTCTTTAGGGGCTGTAGTTCCAAAAACAGTGAACACTTATTTTTTTATTTGTAACTGAGAAGTCAAGTACCAGTTTTCGTAAATGTAGCCTTAAAACGCATAAGCAGTTCTTTAACAATTATTTACATTCAAAAACATGGTCACCCACTGTTTCACTCCCGTAGGGATTAAATTTCCAAAAATTCTGAACACGTATTTCCTTACTTCTGCCTGAGAAACCAAATACCAATTTTCGCAGGCTACCTGCAAAATTGCCCTAAGAGCAACATATTTTTAAGAAACTTCTCGTCCCCTATTTCACCCCCTTAGGCCTGGAATTTCGAAAAATCCCTTCTTGAACGACCCCTATAGTGTAAGATTAGTACCACTCCAAACTTCAAGTTTTCATCCTTAGCGATTTGGGCTACGAAATGATGAAATAGTGACTGAGTCAATCAGTCTGGACATCGCTTTTTATACTGTATATAGAGATTACATTAAATTTCGAATAAGAATTTTATAATGTATAACAATTAACAATGTAGTCACAGAACTAATGGATACTACTGATTTGTCTTCAGGGAAACTGAAAACAACGAATGGATGGACACCAAAAAGAAATAAAGAGTGGATTGAAAGTAACTTCGTAAATCAAATATGAGATTCAAAACTAAGCATATAATATTTCCAAAACAAAGTTAACAAGTAGTTTGCATTATCAATTTTTACTCATGGCAGTGAGACATGAACTTTTAAGGCGAAGATCATTTAGATCTTAGGGTTGCTCATAGAGGGATAGAGAGATGTGTATTTGGAGGAACTGGGAGCAACAGGAAGCCAAAGAAATGGGTGAGATGAGAGTCTGGAGGTGATGACGCATTCAGAATCCTGACTAACTGAAGATGGGTAGTATATGCAACCATCCGATTAGATCGTAGATGGACCAAGGAAGTTCTTCGCTGGATTCTAAGAGATAAGAAATGACCTAGACAAGGATCTAGTAGATGGTGAGGAGATGATATTAGAAAACAAGCACACTGAACATGGTTGCATTTATATGAACACCGTAAGGCGTGCAGATGTCTGTAAGATGCCTCTACCAGCAGTGAATGACTATATCCTGTTCATCACAAGCATAAACCTGATGTAAACAAACACAAACGCGATGATTGGTCAGAAGCCGTAGCACACGTACACTGGTGTTGTTATGCTCTTGGAAGTAGGTCCTACTTACGTATTAGATATCTCATTAATAAGCTACGTTAAATGAAACTTTAAGATATTCTAATGTATTAACAGCATCAACGTTTTTCTTAATCACGCGTGAGCTATGTAGTATTTCAAATCTCGTGTACAGTCACAGCCTCTACAATGTTGTGCTCTGATTGTCGCGCTGTTGCAAAGCAGTATGAAAATGGCTAAGGCTACTTCCTGCTCCGTAGTCAAACACGCGTGTGGAACACGGTGAAAAAGGGCCGAGAAACGGCTTGTTCTTAATGTTTTTCATAAATTTTCAAAAAAATCGGATTTGAGGTTTTCCGAGGGACTACATTTGATACAAATGAGATACACATACTCGCTGAATGTGTAGTGGAACCGGTAACGAAGTAGGTTGATAGTCTGATGCAGTTCAAGGATCGCTGGGTCAAGTCTCGCGTTGGTCATTCTTTTCTTCGTTCAATTTGAAATACCTCCATCTCGAAATTGTAAAATGAAACATCATTTTTTATGAACAATGCACGTCTTCTTGTTTCTAATTACATATTGCAAGCGAAATTCGTGTTTTCATTCTAAATAGAAAATCGTAATTATCGACATTTTATGAAAGATTGTTAAAAAGGCTTACTTAATTAAGAACACATAAGTTTAATTTTTAAGACAACAATGAAAAACCAAATACTCTTTATTTGGACTATGTCCATTGTTTTATACCAGAGATGTAGTCTGACACGAATCAGAGTCATAAGTGTCGCAGAAACATGAGAAACAATCATTTTCACAGCATCGAACACACCACAAAAACGCTCCATTTTTACATTTGTCACTATAACATTACAATATGAACGGAACAGAACTGACCTGGAGCGAGAAATAACACTATTGTTAAGCTTCCAGCGTACTGGAACTAACGCGCGCACCTTTTTCACATGACATTGCCGAGCTCTGGCGGAAATACAACAGCACGTATTGAAAGAAGAGAAAAAAATGCGGCGTCTGGGTTGCTTAGTGGGTTCTGTTGTTGATCGACTCGTTATCAACGTAGCAGATGACAGTTCCAGAACTGAAACGTATTTCTCGGATTCGGATAAGGAAGGAGCTAAGAGATTGCTAGACGACTGACTGTAATTAATACTTTCAGTGGCTTCAGTAGTCAACAATAGGGTGAAATTCCTGTAGTATGCTTTTGCATCACACATACCTCGCTCAGAAAAATTACCCTGTGTTAAGGTAGGAATTTTCATCACTCTTTTTTGTAACTAGAATATTATGTGAGGTGAGAACGAAAGCATTTTATGCTTTCCGTTTGGTCTACCAAGAAGCGTGCGATAGTGCTGGAGTTCTGACGAATACTATTGCATTCTCTTTAAAAATTAAGTGACATTCGAAGTTATATTGTTTATTTGCTCGTCTCCTTTTTACGTGTGAACTGCAACTCTTCCATCGTTGCAGGTTAGTTGGACCAGCTGGCTGGCCACTGCTGTCCAAGTTACATACACCGGTAAAGCTGTTGTCCTGCATTATCGCTCGGTCTACGTGCATGTAACACAGCATAAAACGTATCCTTGATTGTACTGGACACAGCTTGGCTTCCGCTCCACGTGAAATGAAATCCAATGAGATTCCAGCAAACGCGGAAGAATACATGGAGTAATGTTTACATCAGAATTTGATGAACACAATATAATACCAGATGATGTTAACAATGTACGATACAGTGGTGGAAATATTTATTTATTGTATCACCATGAATTACTTCGTCTTTTCGTCTTTTGCAGCAGTTTGCTTCAGGTTATACCAGTCCCATTGTTGTTAAACTTTGTTGACATATTCTTGCCTTAATAATCTGACTTCTTCACGCATGTTTTCCAACAATACACAACTCTTTGTTGTTGTCGTTTTGTTTTACAATGAAACCAGTGTTTATACAGCCATTTTGAGTTGAGACACTGCAGTGAGAAGATGGGCAGGTCAGTTGAATTAACGCCAGAAAAAAAAGCTGCTATACTTCCTTGTTCGTCTGTTGGTCTCAGCAAAAGAGAGATAGCCTCTAAGACAGGATTTAATCAGTCTACGATTTCGAGGTTACTGAAAAAATACAGGGAAAAAGGAAATGTTGATCGTGAGGAAGGAAGAGGTCAGAAAAGGGCGTCTACTGCCAAACAGGACAGGGTATTGAAAAGGCTTTCGCTCAACGATCGTCGTCTGTCATCAACTGAACTAAAGCGAGACTGGGACATCTCAGTAACCAGTAGAACTGTATGAAATAGACTACTGGAGGCTGGACTCTCAGCCCATCGTCCTAGAAGGAAGCCTTTATTGACCAAGGTAATGCGACAACAGTGACTACAATGGGCAAAGGCACATGCGACATGGACACCAGAGATGTGGAATAAAGTTATCTTTTCAGACGAGTCCAAATTTAATCTGCTTGGCTCCGATGGAAAGGTGTTCGTGCGTCGAACAAAAGGTGAAGAATTTTTGCCATAATGCTTAACACTTACAGTCAAACACTCACAAGGACAGATGGTCTGGGGGTGCATTTCCAGTCACGGAGTAGGTCGTCTGGACTTCATCAATGGCACTCTCAACGCAGATGCCTACATAGGCATCCTTGAAAGGAAGCTTATGACAACCATTAGAGACCAGTTTGGAGATGTTTCCAATTGCATTTTTCAGGATGACTCCGCTCCTTGCCATAGGGCTTTGAAGGTGAGTCCTGTGACTAATATTTGTACCAAACACGAAGCAGATTACTTTCTTGGTTAATTATCACGTACTTCTACATTTCAGGTAAAATCTTTCCTTCGCCAAAATGGGGTTCGGGTATTAGAGTGGCCTGGAAACAACCCTGATCTCAATCCTATTGAGAACTGTTGGAAGGTTATGGGAAATGCTGTCACCAAAAAGAAGCCACAGAATAAACGGGAGCTGTTGGAGACCCTTCTGCTTGTGTGGTTTCATGAACTGAGTTAATTCTTTCAATGCGTTCACGATGCCATGCGGTGATTAAGGCGCGTGGTGGAGCAACAAAGTATTAAATGCAACAGTGTTTTCATATGAGGCAATACAAACACTAAAATCCATCAGTGTTATGTTACAACATTAATATGGAGTGTTTCTTTCAACATCAGCATTCATATTTCAGAATAGCAAACAGAATAGCTGACATATCCACTTACACTCATTTTTCAAGAAAGTGTTACATTATAAAAAACAAACATTTTTATAGAAACAGAAATTAAGAATAAAAAGAAATTGAAAAAAAAATTGTGTATATTGATTTCTGATAGAAATCAAGAGAAATCAGGCAAATTTAGCTCAGTTATTCAATGATTGTAACAAAAATTGTCAATTGTGAGAGGTGATGCAATAAATATTTCCACCACTGTATGTGTAGGGTGTTTATGTCACACTTTCTGGAATCGGACAAAGTGCCTTGAAACTCAAAGCAAAGTGGCTCTACGTGTCAATCGTTGTTCTATTTGTTTACTCTTGCGTTTATATCACATTACTGCACGACGTAATAACAATAGTCCTTGGTGTTACAGAGCTCGCACTCGTAGGCAACTCTGTTTCTGCAAGGTCACACTGCATACCTACCTAGCGAATGTGCGCACGCTTCTGTGATAGCTCACGTCAGCTTGTTCCGCATGGCTGGCAACCGGCTACCTGACGTCAGCTGCTGTTGTTCAGCTATGGTTACAACACTCACGAAGCTAAATGTTGACCAAATGGCGCTAAGGACATGGAATTTGTGGGTTCACCAATGGCGCATGTCGATCGATACGAGAACAGATAGCACCTGTGGGAGGTACCGCAACTTGTGGTTACGCATCTCTGGTCTCAACAATAAGTTAAGCGGTTGCTTGTTTTCAGCGCATTAGCTCGAAAGCCGTTAGAGCAGAGTCATCAGATGTGGCGCGTAGCAAACTGTCGCTCAGAGGAGCAGTTGAATGGTATCAGAGAAGTGCAGTGATTTTTATAGTCTCATCCCGTGTGAAATACAATAATGATACAGAACAGTAATTCGCAAGTAGCAAATGTCGTCGAAGATTGAAGCTTTCATGGAACTCAAAGTTTTATGTGAATCTAATGGCATAATTTTGTTACTACAGTTCAATAATCGGTTCCAAAAAGGATATAACAAACTAATAGTTACATTCCAGTCAGTTGCGCTTAATCAAATCCATCCAATCGACTATCATAGAATAGTAGTCAAGAAACAATCGGTTATTGACAAGGAGATGAGTAATTATGTGTAAACGAAGTGCGCAAGGGAAGACCTCACGAATTGACGTCGAGTACCTACACTACCGCATATGTTATGCCGTCTTCACAAGGCAATGTCAAAGTGCTAAATGACTAGTTTAGGAGTAACAGTTTGGGAAAATTCACGTCGCGGAGTCTCTACGAACGTGCAGGGCAATACCTAGCATGTCAGACATTCTGAACGAGTATGCGAATGTCAACCACTGAACTGGAAGAGCGCGAAATGCTTCTCGTTTCGGGACATAGAGAACATCATGGCTGCTTGCACAAGGGAAGAATTGTGTGTATCGATTGATGCGTTTCAAGAAGAACGGTTCCCGTACAACGTCAAAAGTACAAATTACCACTGTCGCGCAGAGGCTCAAAGCTGTATCTTTTGACAAAGCGGAAAGCTAGCTTACACTTGTCCATTTCGCGTAAATCGCACGCGTCGGCTGGAATTGCTGCGATAGCATATGATCACATCGTGGTGTGCGTGCCGTATGGTGCAGACCATATCAACGTTAGCACGTTTAATGCCGCGTCCCGTCAAAGGTGGCTTTAGATCTGGCTTCTTGAGACGAGAGAATGAAACAACGTTAAGACCTATCGCAATGTGTGTATAAAGCATTTTAACAAACCAAGTCACAAAACTGATACAGTGTTACGCAATTTCGTGATAAGTACCTTGTTTTCCATACAGCCAACAACATTAATCATCCATTAAGTGAAGAATCTGGCCAACGATAAAGTGCGCCTTTCACAATGAAATTTATATCCCCTTGTAACTACTTAATTCAAACGGTTCTCAGTTGGACATCACCTACTGAAACATAATGGTTTCAAATACAACCGCAGGTTAATGACTGCTCTCCTTTTACTTGGAGGAAATATTGCATCATTCTCAATGACGTGCGTCAAATGTATCTGTTTTCTTGTACGAGCACCCGTTAAAAGAAGAACTAAGAACAGTTTTATTTTCTCCCAGTTTGCTGGTTTGCAGCATCAAGATACGGCTGTGGATAGCTGAAGCCTATCGAGATAAGATTTGACAACGTGAGTGACAAGAAATTAGGTCGGTCGTGCATTGACGCAGAACGCTTAATGTCTTGTACGCTTACAAAGAAAATATCTTGCTGGCTAATGGGCGTTCCTTTTCATTTTGACATATCGGCTGCTTTGAAATGAGCAGTGAGACTAGAGCTTCGGACAATGCCTTCTCCCTATTTCTGGCATCAGTACACCCAGAAAGGTGTAAGATGGGGAGAGGAGAAACAGACAATAAGAGGCGAGGTGGGTGTACAGCAGGTAGAAAAGAATTTTAACTTGTCTTTGAAGGAGTAAATGTATGTCGAATCAGGAACCGACCCTGATCTCTACCTTTTGCCCACAGAGTTATAAGTGACAGAATGAATGAATCTCACAAAATGATGCTTAAGCTTAAGTCCACCACACTCTTTCTTCATTCTCAAAAATGTAAAAATTAATGTCTCTTCCGACGATAGTGACAACTGGGGACAGTGTGCGAAAAGCCTTCAAATGGTTCAAATGGCTCTGAGCACTATGGAACTTAACTTCTGAGGTCATCAGTCCCCTAGAACTTAGAACTACTTAAACCTAACTAACCTAATGACATCACACACATCCATGCCCGAGGCACGATTCGAACCTGCGACGTAGCGGTCGCGCAGTTCCAGACTGTAGCGCCTAGAACCGCTCGGTCACCACGGCCGGCAAACAATATGAAACAAGACTCATTGGACAATGACATGCTTCCATTGCTGCATACTCCAGTTTTTATCGCATCCAGACACGAGTGCCAACAATCTGCCCACGTTCGAATTTACGAAGCTCCGACATAATGCACAAGCAACTACACAGACTGCTTTTCTGACCAAGACGGACAGCTGCAACGTACAGACGACACTGCACAGGCGAATCTGGACGCCAGATACAGCAGCGCAACCTGCAGGCTTGGTTAGCACCTGCATTTATTCTCAGGCACGCATTTCCCTCGGTGTTTCCATATTTTTGTCCAACCCCTAGAGTTACTATTTTAGGTCATCCACTTTTACTATAACTCCTTTAACTAAACGCAGTTCTTACTGAGTCTGGATCAGTCACGCTATTCGTTGATTATAGCTTGGTCCGCAAACTGTACCGGGAAGTTATTCGAAACTTAACCGATTTCTTCATTTTCAGCTTCTCGAAAATGGCAGAAACTGCGACATCTCTCTTAAATGATTTGCACAAGCGTTGAACAACTTAGAATAAATGGTTGTTCAATAATTTTAAAAGCTATTTTTTACACCATGGTACCTTGCTCTGTCTTTTTGAAAAGAGTAGTTGTCTGAAAGATAAAGGAAAGTTTTCTGAAAAACATGAGGTCTTTGACGCCATTTTACCTAACCTAAGGCAGAAATTTTGCCTTATGATTTTCTGCTAGAACTTGAATATTTCCAGTGTCCTAAGTCAGCAGCAATTCCTCAGTCTCAGAAAAATTAAATCACAAGATTCTTCATAATAAAAGTAGTTTTATCATAACTGCCAACCTTTAAAAACAAAAAAATCAGGAGATCCAGTTTCAAAAATCAGGAGGTTCGAATGGTCAAGAACAGCGGCTCATTTTAAGTACTGTCCGAGACAACTGATGTGAGTCTTTCCCTACGACGTCACAAAACTATATAAAGGATATGAAAACATAAATGAAACGGCTAGAACTACCCAGAACTTTAATTCCGTACCCACTATCAGTAGCGTAGCCCAGGTAATCGCTACTATGCTGGCATGTTTTTCGGTTTTAATTGTAAAACTGTATTGCTGCAAAACGATATCCGCCATGTAGTTCGTGACAAACACAGGAAAATTGTAAACATACGCTCGCGACCGTAGCACCTACTTTCGCCTCATAAGATTTCACACATTATATCTCCGTATGTTCCGTATTAACTGGCATTGCACTTTTCTGGGGAAAACTATGTCATTACAGGAATCTGTAAAATTCACCTAATCTGAACAGGTAATTCGCATGGTCAGCGCAACTTTTTGGCACATTGTGTTGTAAAGTAAACGATGTAAAACGGAAATCAGAATTTATCACCTCATGAGTTTCATTTCATTTTTTATTGTTATTCACAGATTTAACTTTTTCTTGCTGTTTTTTTTTTGTATCCACATGTTTTGAAACATAGCTTTATCCACTACGTCGTTTGCAAATGTCATGGCGGCAAACAGCACAAAATGTAAACAACGGCTCATCCCTAGACGCGATAAATCACGGGGACTGTTGCAGATATTACTTCAAGAAAAGAGAGTTACATTTTTTTGCCGTAATGAAAAACAAAACACCGAATCAAAACACTACGAGTATGACGAATTACATACACGAGAAATAACCGCTTATACAAAAACAAAAAAATGACACTCGTAATCATCAACTCTAAAAATTTATACTGATTATAAAAACATTGAATAGTAACCAACTTCACTTGCGCACAGTGACAACACAAGCCGTAACAGTGCAATACTGAATACTAATAGTTTACATTAACATACACTCCTGGAAATGGAAAAAAGAACACATTGACACCGGTGTGTCAGACCCACCATACTTGCTCCGGACACTGCGAGAGGGCTGTACAAGCAATGATCACACGCACGGCACAGCGGACACACCAGGAACAACGGTGTTGGCCGTCGAATGGCGCTAGCTGCGCAGCATTTGTGCACCGCCGCCGTCAGTGTCAGCCAGTTTGCCGTGGCATACGGAGCTCCATCGCAGTCTTTAACACTGGTAGCATGCCGCGACAGCGTGGACGTGAACCGTATGTGCAGTTGACGGACTTTGAGCGAGGGCGTATAGTGGGCATGCGGGAGGCCGGGTGGACGTACCGCCGAATTGCTCAACACGTGGGGCGTGAGGTCTCCACAGTACCTCGATGTTGTCGCCAGTGGTCGGCGGAAGGTGCACGTGCCCGTCGACCTGGGACCGGACCGCAGCGACGCACGGATGCACGCCAAGACCGTAGGATCCTACGCAGTGCCGTAGGGGACCGCACCGCCACTTCCCAGCAAATTAGGGACACTGTTGCTCCTGGGGTATCGGCGAGGACCATTCGCAACCGTCTCCATGAAGCTGGGCTATGGTCCCGCACACCGTTAGGCCGTCTTCCGCTCACGCCCCAACATCGTGCAGCCCGCCTCCAGTGGTGTCGCGACAGGCGTGAATGGAGGGACGAATGGAGACGTGTCGTCTTCAGCGATGAGAGTCGCTTCTGCCTTGGTGCCAATGATGGTCGTATGCGTGTTTGGCGCCGTGCAGGTGAGCACCACAATCAGGACTGCATACGACCGAGGCACACAGGGCCAACACCCGGCATCATGGTGTGGGGAGCGATCTCCTACACTGGCCGTACACCACTGGTGATCGTCGAGGGGACACTGAAAAGTGCACGGTACATCCAAACCGTCATCGAACCCATCGTTCTACCATTCCTAGACCGGCAAGGGAACTTGCTGTTCCAACAGGACAATGCACGTCCGCATGTATCCCGTGCCACCCAACGTGCTCTAGAAGGTGTAAGTCAACTACCCTGGCCAGCAAGATCTCCGGATCTGTCCCCCATTGAGCATGTTTGGGACCGGATGAAGCGTCGTCTCACGCGGTCTGCACGTCCAGCACGAACGCTGGTCCAACTGAGGCGCCAGGTGGAAATGGCATGGCAAGCCGTTCCACAGGACTACATCCAGCATCTCTACGATCGTCTCCATGGGAGAATAGTAGCCTGCATTGCTGCGAAAGGTGGATATACACTGTACTAGTGCCGACATTGTGCATGCTCTGTTGCCTGTGTCTATGTGCCTGTGGTTCTGTCAGTGTGATCATGTGATGTATCTGACCCCAGGAATGTGCCAATAAAGTTTCCCCTTCCTGGGACAATGAATTCACGGTGCTCTTATTTCAATTTCCAGGAGTGTATTTACGTTTCTTTAAGACTGGCGTGAAATAGGAAAAATAGTAGTTACGAGAACTGCTAAAAGAAAGACCGAATATTGCTATTAAAATTTTATTGTTTAAATATAGTAACGTATTGTCCTTGCTACTACAAAGTATTTGATCAGGCGAACATCTGCAACCGAGGAAAGTACTTATAAAATAAAAATACGCTTTAGTTGCCAGTAATTTTCTTAATTTATTGCACAATCATTTTCGAAGCTTCAAGCTTCATCTACAGGTGCCACCAAATAATTATGAGAACATAAATATGTGAAACTCTGGCCAATCAGTCACGTTGGATCCCATATTTTTTTAGTGTTTTTTTATTTTTGTTCTTTTATTTGGCCTTTGAGTGTGTACTCAATTTAGCCATCGGCAACATATAGTGACAATGTACACATAATTGAATAAACAAATACAGAAACGCATATTTACAAGAATAAAAAGCTTAACTGTTACAGGTTTGTACATAATGTTTTAAAAATTGAATTGAATTGAATTGGAAAATAATTAAAAGTGCCTTGGCTTACAATTCACACCAATTCCGAAATATCTTCATCAGCAAGACATATTTATAATTTACGTACACCATTAAAACCTACAGATTGTGACCAGTACTCTTGATGAAGTTAACTATCACTTTATATAGACGAACGTCTTCAGTACACAAAAGAGAAGAAGCTGATTAAGGAAGATGGTAGCCCATACTCAGCAATGTCTTCAGAAAGACCAACCGTTCACGATCAAATTTGGGGCACATAAATAAGATGTGGTTAACATCAGCTTCCGACTCAGGATCACACTCACATGCTGGTGAACTGTAAACGTTGATCCGATGTAGATGTTGTGGGAAAGAGGCGTGATTGAGGCGGAGTCTTATGATGGTAGAAATCGTGAATCGGTCCAGACGTGTCCTCATGAACCACGGCTGTGAAGGAATCCGAGGTTGTAGCACTGCGTAATAACCGCCTTTAGTCTGTTGAGAAACATTCCACATTTCCTGCCATTGTTGTCTTGCGTGATCCTTGACTTCACGTAAGTAGTTTGTATAAGGAAGGTGCAGATCCAGGACGGTGCCTAAGGTTGCCGCTTGTTTGGCTAATGCATCAACTTCATCATTATAGAGGATACCAGAATGGGAAGGTACCCACAACAAATGGATCGTCCGGCCCGTGCGTGTGCTGCGAATATATTCAGATATCACATCCAAGATATAACTGTTGGTTTTTTTGGTCCATCGACTGAATGTTTTTAAGAACGCTTTGCGAGTCAGATACTATCAATATCTTGGGGAAGTAAGTGCTAGAGACAAACTGCCACTGTCTCCGCCGTAAAAATAGAAGTGCTCGTAGGCAGTTTGAAGGTTTTGCGGATCTGGATCTGAGGGCAGAAAAAAGCGCATCCTCTACACTCTTCTTGCGGAATTTGGGAGCCATCGGTATATACACAGAGAAAACCTGGTCATTGTGCTTGAGCGAGACGATTGAAGCCAACGTTGACATTAGTACTGTCCAGCCAGGTCGTACTTAAATTATGGACTGGGATCTGGGAGCAGAGCGTTTGAAGATCATATTCAAAAACAGGTAGATACGCTGAACGTCGTATAGAATGTATGACAGGTGACCTAGTGTCAAAGCTGGCACAAACGGCTGGCACTTTATTCCTTCTGTGTGATGCAATCCACAGTCGATAAATGCAGTCTCTACTTTGATAGACGGAACTGTCCATAATGGCCATGCTTTGAATGTAGAATATGTCCGATAACATTTGGCGCCTAATGCTCAAGGGCATCTCCCCTGCTTCTATTAAAAGGGCGTTGGTGGGCGTCGATCGCATGGCTCCAAGACAGGTACGAATGGCTCTATATTGAAGAGTATCTAATTTGGAGAGATGAATCTTTTGACGCAGTGTGGTAGAATTGGCAGCCATAGTCTAATCGAGATCGAATTATCCCTCGGTACATGGTGAGTAAAGCACTCTGGTGCGCTCCCCACCAGATACGAGTGAGTGATCTGATTACATTTAAACCTTCTTCACACTTGGTAACGGTGGATCGGATGTGGGGCGCCCAGCTTAACCGAGAGTCATTAATCATCCCCAGAAATCGAACGTGAGATTTTATTTGGAAGGTGTACTTGCCACAGGTAATGTGATCTTCAGCGCGAGCTGTCGTCGACTTGGAGAAGGGAACGACTGCTGATTTCTCAGCCGAGATCTCCAGCCCATTGATAGAGAGCCACTCATCGATGTGTGCGATGGTTGTAGTTAATGCCGTTTTGGCCTGAAGGTATGAAGCAGCAGTAGAATAAACACATATATCATCAGCATACTGTAGGATTTTTGTGGGGGGAGTAATTATGCGTTCTAGGTCGTGCGTATATAGAGTATACAGGAGAGGACTTAAAATTGCACCTTGCGGCAAGCCCTGGGAGACATAAAAAGGTCCGATCATGATACCTTTGAAACGGACGTAGATCGTTCTTTGAGTAATCAGGGTACTGATACCGTAGATCATCCGTGAAGGAATTCCGAATCCTGCCAGCTGGCCCAAGAGTATCGGTATTTGTACGTGATCATATGCATCCTTGACGTCAAGAAAAGCTGCCACTACTGTCTCTTTCGTTTGAAAGGCTGACGTGATATCCATATTAAGCAAAAACAGGTTATCCATGGTCCCTTTGCCTTTTCTGAAGCCGTATTGACTTCGAGGCAACAAATTACTTTTTTCAGGCCACCATTCTAGTCTCCTTTTTAGTGTTACCGAATAGCGAGAAGCTTCCGGAACCCGGAGAAAAATGCTACCGACCAAATCACCTTCTTCTCCGTTCCAAGAGCAGCAGAAGTAACTAATTGTGTTTCCTTATGCATCACATAAATTATTTTGAAACATTACTACAACTCTCAATAATTCTGTAGTGGAACGTTTATGCCCTAGCAAAGTTCACATTATTTAGAAAACATTGAATTATGAATATCAAAACTATCTTGAAATTTTATGTTGAAAATTCGTGTGCAATATTTCATGTTTTTCGTTGTCATGAGAATAAATGTTTCTGATACCAATTTGTTACGTTTTTTCCATATTTGCCATCCTGATAAAATAACTCTTCAAACAGAAATTTAGCTTTGAATATGTCAGGTTCACGCGAAAACAAGGAGGATCTTTTTAGGTTCATGGAACCATGTGTGACTCTTCAGTGAGTTTCAAAATAGGTAAATTTAAAATGTGTGTGGTAGTGAAACAGCATTACTTAACATAATGGAAGTCATTTTTTGATCTTTTATTTTTCAGTTATATGCTGCCGGAAAGATAAACATCACCAGCCTCATGGACTATGTTCTGTGGCACCAGGATATAACATGTGCATATTATGGAGTTGTAGTGTTAGTGATTTGTTTCAGTCATCGGCTATCGGATGGCGCTCAGTAGACCTCTCGGTGAGCCCTCTGTTTGACTCTGCAGGCTGTAACTGTACTGAGTTTAGAGGTTAACAGTGTTACAGCATTCATTCTAGGCTACTACCATCCCCCAGCGACGAGTACGTACTCCTGCTGAACAACTTAGCCATTTGAATGGAGTCACATTGTGGACATGCAATAAGCTGGATTGACGTATCGAGGGACTGCTGTACATGTTGGGCACAACGCATCTGTGGAGTGATGGTGCTTTCAGCTGCGGTCTGTGGAACATTCTCGCACCCATTGTCTAGGTTCTGGACGTCCGTGTACAGTCAGTTCAGAATGCCGTGGTCGGCAAATGCACGGACGGCAGGGCATGTGGGGGGAGAGCCGTACTGGTGGGGGCTTTAAGAGAAACGCAAAGAGCTCAAGAGCCGGAGGGGAAGTGCCATTCTAAACTGAAGCCTACGCTCACATTTTTTCGTAAATATTAAGTGGCTCCTCCGTGCACTTGTTAGTATCTAAAAAGAATTTCGCCAAAAATGCAGCGACTTATTTTCACCTGGCTTGTTAGCCATTTGTAACTTTCAGGAAGTGTCATGAATGGCGACTTTTCAGTAAAACATACGCATTTCTGTTGCTGCCATGCTAAAATTTGCGTCTTTTGCCAAAACATAGCGAAATTTACACTGTCTCACCTCGCTAGTATGTCGTGCTGACACAATTGCAAGAGAATTCCGAAACGGTAGTTTACGAGTGTATTAAGTGAGGAGCTGAGGAAAAGTAAGGTCAGTATTTTATGAACAAACATGTCCTCACTAAAAATTACATATTTAATGTCTTCACTTACGTTGTTCCAAGACCCGTAGCATTTCTCGTTTCACCAGCTATCGATGGCCCTTAAAAATTACATACTTTCGTCGAAAAAGTCTGTAGTTAGTGGAATAACACTGTAGATATTACCCATAGGGCAAAATACTCTTCTCATTGTGTGCTATCATTTGCCAAACTGTCATTTCGCTATCTTATACCATTTAAGAACTATGAGGAATGTTGTGGATATTTCACTCTGGCTTTATCGCAGCCGCAGCGCGATCGCACGTGAGTGTGCTAGCTACGTCGGATCAGTTTTCTTGAGACTGGTGACAGATAGAGACCTCCACCCAAGTCCTAAGAAAAATTCAACATTTTAGCTAAATTCATATGCAGCAACATATTATGTAATATGCACCAAACGCAAAATCATAGCGACCCCCATTTTTCACTGAAACTTTTTGGAATTTCGCGCAATGTCTTACTTCCACGTAAATATCACAATAACTGTGACCATCAACGAAATGATGGGCACATCATAATGAACCTGACATATAAAGCTACAATTAAAGCAGAAATGATTTTTTTTACCTAATTGTTGCAGTAAAATCGTTTGAGAAAAAGTGCGGCACGTGCGCCTAGATTCTATCATCGCCGACTGGCCTCCCCTTCCAAACAAACGAATGAACTCTCCCAGCGCTTTGGACGAAAACTAGTCACTGCGCATCGTCTACTGTACCTCGCGCAGACTTTTACTACAGACGCACATCCAGATCGACGAATTGTGCGAGCAGCATGCCCAAATGAACATCATCCAGGGACGAAATCCAGGCACGTGTTGCACCCGCTTTGTCGCCAACGACTATTGGGAGCAGTTTGCTTGTAGCAGGACTAAGATCAGGGAAGCTTCTGGCCAGGCTACCACTGACACCGAGATACCACCAAGCTCAGCTACTGTGGAATCTCGCTCTGTTGTCTTCAATGATGAGAGTAAGTTCAGTCTGTATATGACTGATGGACGTACATGTGTACAGCGTAGCCCTGGTGAACGGCCTCTTTTCGAGTGCATTTGGCCACAACACACAACTCCCGTCTCAGGCTTCACGGTATGGCAGGCCATCAGCTACAACTCGGGCTCACAATTTGTGTTTCTGCAAGACAAGGTAACCAGTGACGACTACATTGCACAGGTTGTTATCCCTGAAATACTGGCATATCTTCAACAAGAAGATGACGTGGGAAAAACGAACACTTCAATCTTCCCTTGCAAGCTCTGATTTCTCTTATTTTATTATAATGAACATCTCTCCCTACGTAGGTGGGTGCCTACAAATTATTTTCACACTCTCAGGAGAAAATTGAAATTTCGTGAGAAGATTCCACCTCAACGAAAAACGCTGTTGTTTTGATGATGTCCACCCCAAATCCTGCATCATTTCGGTGACACTCTCTCCCCTATTTCGCAATAATACAAAACGTGCTGCCCTTCTTTGGACTTTTTCGATGTACCCCGTCAATCACATCTGGTAAGGATCCCACACCACGCAGCAGTATTCTAAAAGAGGATGGACAAGTGCAGTGTAAGCAGTCTCCTTAGTAGAGATGTTACATTTTCTAAGTGTTCTGCCAGTAAATCGTAGTCTTTGGTTTGCTTTCTCAACAACATTATCTATGTGATCGTTCCAATTTAAATTACTCGTAAGTGTAGTCCTAAAGAATTTAGGTGAATTTACAGCTTTTAGATTTGTGTGACTTATCGTGTAAAAGAAATTTAGCGAAGTCTTTTTGGTGTACATGTGGATGGCTTTACACTTCTCATGATTTAGAGTCAACTGCCACTTTTTGCACCACACAGATATCTTGTCTAAATCATTTTGCAATTTGTTTTGATCACCTGACGACTTTACATGGCCGTAAATGACAGCATCATCTGCTAACTGTATAAAAGGACTGCCCAGATTGTCTCCTAAATGGTTTACGTAGATGGAACAACAGAACACTTCCTTGGGGAACGCTTCTGTTTTACTCGATGATATTCCGTCAATTGTTACGGACTGTGAGCTTTCTGACAGGAAACTACGGACCCAGTCACGCAACTGAGACGATACTCCACAGGTACTTAATTTAATTAGAAGCCGCTTGTGAGGAACGATGTCAAAAGCCCTCCGGAAATCTAAAAATATAGAATCAATTCGACGTCCCCTGTCGATAGTACTCACTATTAAAAACAGCTAGTTATGTTGCATAAAAACGATTTTTTCTGAATCCTATTTCCTTTCTTAAGTGTAGGTGTGACTTGTGCCACTTTCCAGTCTTTGGGTTTAAATGGTTTAAATAGCTCTGAGCACTATGGGACTTAACATCTGTGGTCGTCAGTCCCCTAGAACTTAGAACTACTTAAACCTAAATAACCTAAGGACATCACACACATCCATGCCCGAGGCAGGATTCGAACCTGCGACCGTAGCGGTCACACAGAGTTTGAGTATGCGTCTTTCTACGAGCGAGCGGTTGTACGAGGGTTGGAACTTTAATAGTGGCAACTATTTATCTACAGCTCGTACAAAAGAGATACGTGTTTCAAAGTTTTCCTGACCTTCAAAGTAGTCTCCAGCACTGTGTACAACCCGTTGCCAGCGATGTGGAAGTCGTAGGAATCCTGCCTCGGGCATGGATGTGTGTGTTGTCCTTAGGTTAGTTAGGTTTAAGTAGTTCTAAGTTCTAGGGGACTGATGACCACAGATGTTAAGTCCCATAGCGCTCAGAGCCATTTGAACCATTTGGAAGTCGTAGGATACTCTTAGCAGTGCCAGTTGTGTTGACAGTTCGAGTAGCGCGGTCTATTGCCCGACGAATTTGTAGCAGTTCTGAAGCGCATGCCGTGAAGTGTTTCCTTCAGTTTAGAAATCGAGTTGAATTTACGAGGGCTTAAGTCAGGAGAGTGCAGCAGGTGGTATAGCACTTAGCAGCCCCATCAGCCAAACAAATCAGTAACAGCTTGCACCGTACGTGCTTGAGCATTGTCGTGCAAAATGATGGCAAGGTCCTGAAGGAAGTGTCATCACTTCTGTCTATAAGCTGGTCGAGGGTTGTATCCCAAAAATGAACAGCATGTATGTGTTTCCTAACTGAAACGCAATTTATGAAATGAATTTTAACATGCTTTGTAATGGGTCACTCTCAGCAGGGAAATATTATGGGAAGTTAGTTGTTTTTTATGTTTGTCGGAAAGTAAACTTGTTACGTCAGAGTCCACGTCATGGGCACTCCTTACAGTGTGGATCTTGTGCAAGATGAGAATTATGTTCATGTAAGGCCAAGTCACATTTTTGGTGGTACAGTAGAAGCTAGGTATGTGGGGAGAAAAATTACACTCCAAATTGCACCAACTTTCTCAACCTAAATCATCTGAAATTAAATACAGTGTTCTCGTAATAAACGAAGCTAATGGAGCGTTCTCGCAGACGTCGACACTATTGTTTCACCGACATCGACAGTCTATAAGACTGTCCACATCAAATTAGGTTGAACTTTTGTAACCCATGTTGTTGTTGTGGTCTTCAGTCCTGAGACTGGTTTGATGCAGCTCTCCATGCTACTATATCCTGTGCAACCCTCTTCATCTCCGAGTAACTAGTGCAACCTACATCCTTTTAAATCTGCTTACTTTATTCATCTCTTGGTCTCCCTCTACGAGTTTTACCCTCCACACTTCCCTCCAATACTAAATCGGCGATCCCTTGATGCCTCAGAACGTGTCCTACCAACCGATCCCATCTTCTAGTCAAGTTGTGCTAGAAATTCTTCTTCTCACCAATTCTAGTCAGTACCTCCTCATTCTTCTGTAGCACCACATTTCGAAAGCTTCTAATCTCTTCTTGTCTAAACCATTTGTCGCCCATGTTTCACTTCCATGCATGGTTACATTCCATACAAATAATTTCGGAAAAGGCTTCCTGACACTTAAATCTATACTCGATGTAAATAAATTTCTCTTCTTTAGAACGCTTTCCTTTTCATTGCCGGTCTACATTTTATATCCTCTCTACTTCGACCATCATCAGTTATTTTGCTCTCCAAATAGCAAAACTCATTTACTACTTTAAGCGTCTCATTTCCTAATCTAATTCCCTCGGCATCACCGGATTTAATTCGACTACATTGCATTATCATCGTTTTGCTTTTGTTGATGTTCATCTTACATCCTCCTATCGAGACACTGTCCATTCCGTTCAACTGATCTTCCAGGTCTCTTGCTGTCTCTGACAGAATTACAATGTCGTCATCGAACCTCAAAGTTTTTATTTCTTCTGCATGGATTTTAATACCTACTCCGAACTTTTCTTTTGTTTCCTTTACTGCTTCCTCAATATACAGATTGAAGAAGATCGGGGATAGGCTAAAGCCCTTTCTCACTCCCTTCTCAACCACTTCTTGCCTTTCGTGCCCCTCGACTCTTATAACTGCCTCCTGGTTTCTGTACAAATTGTAGAATTTGAGAGTATTCTAGTCAACATTGTCTACAGCTTTTTCTAAGTCTACAAATGCTAGAAACGTAGGTTTGCCTTTTCTTAATCTGTCTTCTAAGATAAGTCGTAGGGTCAGTGTTGCCTCGCGTGGTCCAACATTTCTACGGAATCCAAACTGATCTTCCCCGAGGTCGGCTTCTACCAGTTTTTCCATTCGTCTGTAAAGAATTCGTGTAAGTATTTTGCAGCTGTGACTTATTAAACTGATAGTTCGGTAATTTTCGCACCTGTCAACACCTGCTATCTTTGGAATTAGAATTATTATATTCTTCTTGAAGTCTGAGGATATTTCACCTCTCTCCTACATCTTGCTCACCAGACGGTAGTGTTTTGTCAGGGCTGGCTCTCCCAAGGGTATCAGTAGCTCTAACGGAATGTTGTCCACTCCCGGGGCCTTGTTTCGACTTAGATCTTTCAGTGCACTGTCAAATTCGTCACGCAGTATCATATCTCCCATTTCATCTTCATCTACGTCCTCTTCTATTTCCACAATATTGCCCTCAAGTACAGCGCACTTGAATAGACCCTTTGTAAGCCATTATCTACTGAATTTCATTGAAAACTAAGTAATAATTATGTAAAATTCTAGCTCATAATCTTGTCATTAACATCAGTCATTGTTACCTAGACTAGGATCCTGCACCTTCCCAAATATTAAAAAAAAACGAATTTTATTAATCTGTCAAAAAATATGTTTCAGAATTCACGCCTGTTTTGTTTTCTTGAAAAGTTGTCTAAATTGTTCAGTAATGATGCCTCAGTAAGTTAGCCCATTTTGATCTTAACAGCAATCAGAAGCAGAAACAATAATTATGGTTATTTCAGTATAAATTTCAGTCACCAGTTGCAAATAAATTTTATTTGACTGAAATATATCCTGAAATAATAACACTACAGCCTCTGAAAATTTTAGCTATTAATAAAATAATGAATAAATAGGGTTTTAATTAAAGTACTAGTAAAACAATTTTAATATATGATATTGGCAAAATAAAACTATACTTCTTGTACCTTTTATATCATGATTTACGTTGCGGCAGCGTTTTCCTTAGCTTGCTTGATAGCTCATATTTCAGCGTTACAGCCGCGCTTACTTTTGATTGCTTTTAATTCAAGCAAACAATTCCATATTGAATAAAATATCCTCAGTTTTCAAGTCGCGTCAATTCGAATAAAATTCTCGAGGCTTTAGAACACATAGTTCACAATCAACTTATCAGTTACATAACTTCAAATAACATTCAGGATGAATACCAATCTGGCTTCCGGGAAAATTGCAGCATGATGACTGCTTTTATAAAAGTGACTGACGAACTGAAACCAGCTATCGACAAACAATAGGCGAATATTACGTACTTCTTGGCTTTCAGCAAAGCTTTCGACACTGTCGATTTCTGTATTCTACTTGCTAAGCTGAAAAGTAAAAATTTTTCTTCAGGTGATATACAACGGTTACACTCTCACCTTACATACCATAAGTAATGTGCAGTGATCCGAAAAAAGAGGTCACAGTGGAATAATGTACTATCAGGGGGTCCCACAAGTATCACTAATGGGTCCATTAGTTTAGTCACTACATGTTAATGATGTGTCGACTGCTATCTCCCATTGCAAATATCATCTATACGCTGATGCGCAATCACCAGATTGCTTGCGTTTCACATGGGTTACGTTTCAAACATATGTCGTTCTGCGCCCATTCTAATAAAACAAGTATGTCAGAATTTACGTTCTGGATGGCTATGCACAGATTTGTTGGGCTTGTACTTAGGTAAGTGAAAGCGAAACAAATCTGCGCATAGCCACCCGGAACGTAAATGCTGACTTATTTGCTTTATTAGAATTGGTGCAGAACATAGGTTTGAAATTTAACCCATCTAAAACGCAAGCAATCTTAGACGCTCACAGAAGACTTATTACTCTTCAGTTTAGAGAATGTTTCCCACCCCTAAACCTAAGCAGCACAGAAATCACATTTTCTTCTTCTACAAACAATTTGGGGATAATTGTGGACCGTCACCCAGACTGGACCGATCACACAACTGCAGTCTGCAAGAGGGTGTCAGCATTACTTCATTCATTACAGAAATATAAAAAAGTATTTCCTCTCCAGCTTAAAAAGAAACTCACAGAACCACTAATACTCCCCATCCTTGATTATGATGATCCTAACGCGCCAATAAGCGTAGAGATTATCATACCCTGTATTTACTCTACTGTCTTCTCAATCATTGAACTCCTTCCTAATTATCTTAAACCCTTACACTACTATCTGAACAACACAGCAGAACTACTCGTTCACAACAAAGTAAAATACTCTCTGTATCACCACACAACACTTACATGTTTTCTAAATCATTTTCGTTATCAGGAATCCGACTTTGTATCTATCTTCCTCAAAATATTAGAGAAATTAAAACCCTTTGAAACTTCAGAAGACTGCTAATGGCCCCTCTTCCATCACAGTGCAGCTCACTCTACCAAACCTCCCTCCCCCAACACTTTTCCTTCCAATTGCCTGCAGAGTTCTCTATTGAAATTCTCTTCAATCCTCTTCTCTTTCATTATCCACCTCACTTCTTCTAATACTAAACAAGGCTTCAAAAGCGCTAAATTAATTAATATCATTCTTAATGCATCCTTTATTTTATTATTGTTATACTTACTATTATTGCTATTATTACAAATTATTACTTTTGTTAATAATGGAAATTATTATTATTATTGAGTTTTTTATGTAATAACTAATTAATATCATTCTTAATTCCTCCATTATTTTGTCATCGCTGTTTATTAGTAGTAGTAGTAGTAGTAGCAGCAATAGTAGTATTGCTAATTATTATTTTTATTAATAATGCAAATTATTATTATTGTGACTTATGTAATCTTTTTTATATGTGTTTCTGCACGTTAAATGTAAGAGAGAACCTTAAGGTCCTAATATGATCAGTCTAAATAAGCTGTAAATAAATAAAATAAATAAATAAAAGTGCTGTGGGAGTTTGATATTCCTACTACCTCAAGGGATGAGGATGGGGATAAGAAATGTCCTAAAACAACCTGTTGGTTGTTTCGTCTCTGTATTTATTTGACTTGGAATACTTTAAAGGCATGAAGCGCAGTTTGTCTCTTATTTTAGGCTGATCAATTTGTTAACTAGATCGCGAGAATGAACACTACAGCGAGCCAATAATTTTGTTTCGGGAACTAGGATCGTGCTACACGGCTGAATATCACAGATATATTTTAACATCCTCTCTGGATGCCGTATGGTGTAAAACAGCAGAGAATGAGACATATTTGTTAGCTATAAATATGACAGACGCTTACGCGGTGAAAGCCGCGGATAAAAGGCTAGTTAGTAACAAACATCAAACAATGGAAACTCCAGGATGAAATGTAACTATATTGTGAAAAGGAAAGTTGCTACTTACCATATAGCGGAGATGATGAGTCGCAGATAGGCACAACAAAAACCATCACAAATTATCTTTCGGCCAGTAAGGCCTTCGTCAGAATTAGACGGCAAACACACACACAGCCAAACGCAACTCACACACAAAGTAACAAACGGTGTCACGTGCAGGTGCGAAGTTTTCATGCGTTTCTCACAACTCAGTAAGTGCTCGGAACGCAAGTCATCATTTTAATTAAAAACTGTTTTATCCATTTTGGCAGTCGCGTGACGCCCATTGGTTAAGACAGTTAACAGTGACCAAGTACGTGTTGCATCTACGGGGAGCTTCCAGGTGTTTAACCGAGTAGATGTTTCCACTTTATCCACAATATTTCCACGACTGACCCTGTCGTGTTGTTCATGTGCTGTTGTTGTTTGCTCGTTGCCTGGGCTCCAGCTTGGCTGAACATCCGGAAGTATAACCAATCACGCCGAGAAAACTTGGGAGATAACATCATCTTCCATTTGTTTGAGTAAAGCCGCCGCAAGAATCATGGTGATCAGCAATCAAGACAAACAAAACCGAAATAATCGGACCACGGGCGACGTAAATATGCTGCTGACCCGAAACTGAAATAAGTACTACTCGCACATAGGATTCGAGAAGCTGCAGCACTGCAATACACGGAGCAGAGCACAGAGCAACGAACCTTGTGAGGAGGGCAGCGAAACCGCAACCAGCAGCAGACACAGCAGAGCCGCACGCGCCATCAGCAGTACGTAACGCTGCCACAGCCGACGGTCAGCGCCCACTCTTTGCTGCACGCACGACTGCGCCAGGGACCTTCTCAGCCTTATCGCGACCCATGTTGGAGGCAGCTGATGGCGCGATACGGCACGATAGCGCCAGCGATAGACGTACGGTGGGCGGCGCCTCTGATGGGCAGGTACGGCAGGCAGCGTCGCATTTCTACATCCACGTGACTACCGTGCGATTTGAGCTAAGTGCCTGGCAAAGAGTTCATCAAACCACCTTCAAGCTACACTGAAGCGTCAAAGAAACTGGCAATGGAATGCGTATTCAAATACAGAGATATGTAAACAGGCGGAATACAGCGCTGCGGTCGGCAACGCCTTAATAAGACAACAAGTCTCTGGCGCAGTTGTTAGATCAGTTACTGCTGCTACAATGGCAGATTTGAACGTGGTGTTATAGTCGGCGCTCGAGAGATGGGACCCAGCATCTCCGAGGTAGCGATGAAGTGGGGATATTCCCGTACGACGAGTGTACCGTAAATATCAGGAATCCAGTACAACATCAAATCTCCGACATTGCTGCGGCCGGAAAAAGATCCTGCAAGAACGAGAAGACTGTTCAACGTGACAAAAGTGCAACCCTTCTGCAAAATGCTGCAGGATTCAATGTTGGGCCATCAACAAGTGTCAGCGGGCGAACCATTCAACGAAACATCATCGATATGGGCTTTCGGAACCGAAGGCCCACTCGTTTACCCTTTATGACTGCACGACAGAAGAATTACGCCTCGCCTGGAGCCATCAACACCGACACTGGACTGTTGATAACTGGAAACATGTTGCCTGGTCGGGGACGAGTCTCTTTTCAAATTGTATCGAGCGGATGGACGCGTTCGGGTATGGAGACAACCTCGTGTATCCAAGGACCCTGCATGTTAGCAGCGGACAGTTCAAGCTGGTGGGGGCTCTGGAATGGCGTGGGGCGTGTGCTGTTGGAGTTATATGGGTCCTCTGATACATCTAGATACTACTCTGACAGGTGATACGTACGTAAGTATCCTGTCTGATTACCTGCATCCATTCATGTCCAACGTGTATTCCGACGGATTGGGCAATTCCAGCACGACAATGCCACATACCACATGTCCAGAATTGCTACAGAGTGGCTCCAGGAACACTCTTCTGAGTTTCAACACTACCACTGGCCACCAAACTCCCCAGACATGAACATTTTTGAGCATATCTGAGATGCCTTGCAACGTGCTGTTCAGAAGAGATCTCCAGTCCTTGGTACTCTTATTCCATAGACAGCTTTGCAGGATTCATGGTGTCAGTTCCCTCCAGCAATACTTCAGACATAAGTCGAGTCCGTGCCACGTCGTGTAGCGGCACTTCGGCGTGCTCGCACTATGTTGGGCAGGTGTACCAGTTTCTTTGGCTCTTCGGTGTATTTCTCTACCGTTTCGCTCTCGAACAGCGCGCGAGACCAACTGACACTTAAATCTTTCCGCGTGAGCTCTGATTTCTCTCGTTTTATTATGCCGATCATTTCTCACTATGTAGGTGGGCGCCAACAAAATATTTTCACACTATGAAGAGAAAGTGATGATTGAAATTTCATGAGAAGGTTCTGCTGCAGCGAAAAACGCTTTTGTTTTAATGACTATCCCCCAATTCACGTTTCATACCTGTGGCGGTCTCCTCCCTATTTCCTTTTACCACGCATGTGGATGGCTTCACACTTCCCATTATTTAGAGGCAGCTGCAGTTGCCACTTTTCGCACCATACAGATATCTCGTCTAAATCGTCATGCAATGTGTTTTGATCGCCTGATGACTTTATAAGACAGGAAATGACAGCATCATCTGCAAACAATCTAAGAGGTTATTTTTTCATTTTTATTGGAGAACACCGCAACTGTTTTCGAGAACCACACTGTATGAAATACGGCAATCATCCACAAGTGTCGACTGTGGCTGCTTACTGTATTTCCTGCAGTGTAACCTAAGAGGGGTCGCAGATTGCCTCCTAAATGGTTTTTGTAGATGAGGAACAGCAGACGGACTGTAACACTACCCTGGGGAACACCAGATATTAGTTCCATTTTCCTATGTTAAAAATATGGTTCGGATTATTGTTATTTGGAGTGATTAAAACATTCAGATCACATTTACGGTCAATTTTCTCACAAAATACCTCTTATTTTTGTTTGATTAAAACTTAAAAATCATTAAATATCAAGATTTGGTCAGGTGAGCGAAAACGCTCTGTTACTGGCTGAAGCTCTGATGACGTCACAGACTAGAAGTTAAGACGAAGCTATACTTGTGTTACAGGACTGTTAGCCGAAGTTACTAGGTTTTACGTACTTTTCCTGCAAATAGTTTACCTATTTAGTGATGTAAAACGCATTTACAGCTTTGAAGCAAGAATAGAAAGAAATTTTGTGAACACTGACAGTGGAAACCTTACGCAAATTCATGGGTTTATGCTCCAGTCATTTAAAGCGGTCACGTGCAAGGGCGGACATTCTTTTCCGTGCTCCTTGCAACATCATTTAAACTTGTTCAAAACTAAGGAATTGAGGAACTTTTGCACATGAGTCCGTATCTCATATCTAGATTGTTGACTATCAGTCATGAAATACGACCCAAAGCACAACAAATTATTCTTGGGAAATCTTAGTGCTGATTTCCACTATATAAGAATCAGCTAAGTGAAGAATCCGTGCAATACGCACGTTTATTTATTTATAACAGCCGAATTAGGAATTTACCCCTGTGTGAGACCGCGTGTACAAGATCGTGTGCCGATTTAAAGTTCTAGATTCGCATATTTTACTGTTCACGTCGCTTCTGCGGCTCTTTCATTGGTTGTATCGATACCCGTCTGTATTGTGATATATTGTGAAATTTCGAACATTTGCGAGTGCCGCGATAAACTAGCATTGTTAGCGTCAATTGTAGACCTAAACTAAAATGTGCTCTTTCAAAATTTTCCAGAACAGTATGCCTATCTTCGTTCAAGACAATCGTTCTCTTATTTGATTGTACATTTCCCTGAGAAATAGGTTAGTTTGAGGATTTGCGGACGCTTAGAAAGCTGTATGTCCCGCCCCGCTAGCTGAGTGGTCAGCGCGACAGAATGTAAATCCTTAGGGCCCGGGTTCGATTCTCGGCTGGGTCGGACATTTTCTCCGCTCAGAGACTGGGTGTGGTGTTGTCCTAATCATCATTTCATCCCCACCGACGCGCAAGTCGCGGAAGTGGCGTCAAATCGAAAGACTTGCACCCGACGAACGGTCTACCCGACGGGAGGCCGTAGTCACACGACTACAAACCTATATTTTCGTAAGTTACCTGTAGGAATGTTTTGAATACATAATTTATTTCGTAGCAGATCAGCGTCTGTGGTTTAAATTTGGAGGAAGAATACATCATCCGTGAATTTCATTGTATGTCAACGCAAATAAACGATTGTTTTTGAGAATTTTCGGAAGCTATCTCGGGCAGGTAGGTTAGAAAATTTAAAAAGGGAAATGGATAAGTTAAAGTTAGATATAGTGGGAATTAGTGAAGTTCGGTGGCAGGAGGAACAAGACTTTTGGTCAGGTGATTACAGGGTTATAAATACAAAATCAAATAGGGGTAATGCAGGAGTAGGTTTAATAATGAATAAAAAAATAGGAGTGCGGGTTAGCTACTACAAACAGCATAGTGAACGCATTATTGTGGCCAAGATAGACACAAAGCCCATGCCTACTACAGTAGTACAAGTTTATATGCCAACTAGCTCTGCAGATGATGAAGAAATTGGTGAAATGTATGACGAGATAAAAGAAATTATTCAGGTTGTGAAGGGAGACGAAAATTTAATAGTCATGGGTGACTGGAATTCGTCAGTAGGAAAAGGGAGAGAAGGAAACATAGTAGGTGAATATGGATTGGGGGGTAGAAATGAAAGAGGAAGCCGCCTTGTAGAATTTTGCACAGAGCATAACTTAATCATAGCTAACACTTGGTTCAAGTATCATGAAAGAAGGTTGTATACCTGGAATAATCCTGGAGATACTAAAAGGTATCAGATAGATTATATAATGGTAAGAGAGAGATTTAGGAACCAGGTTTTAAATTGTAAGACATTTCCAGAGGCAGATGTGGATTCTGACCACAATCTATTGGTTATGAACTGCAGATTGAAACTGAAGAAACTGCAAAAAGGTGGGAATTTAAGGAGATGGGACCTGGATAAACTGAAAGAACCAGAGGTTGTACAGAGTTTCAGGGAGAGCATAAGGGAACAGTTGACAGGAATGGGGGAAAGAAATACAGTAGAAGAAGAATGGGTAGCTCTGAGGGATGAAGTAGTGATCGCAGCAGAGGATCAAGTAGGTAAAAAGACGAGGGCTAATAGAAATCCTTGGGTAACAGAAGAAATATTGAATTTAATTGATGAAAGGAGAAAACATAAAAATGCAGTAAATGAAGCAGGCAAAAAGGAATACAAACGTCTCAAAAATGAGATCGACAGGAAGTGCAAAATGGCTAAGCAGGGATGGCTAGAGGACAAATGTAAGGATGTAGAGGCTTGTCTCACTAGGGGTAAGATAGATACTGCCTACAGGAAAATTAAAGAGACCTTTGGAGAGAAGAGAACCACTTGTATGAATATCAAGAGCTCAGATGGAAACCCAGTTCTAAGCAAAGAAGGGAAGGCAGAAAGGTGGAAGGAGTATATAGAGGGTCTATACAAGGGCGATGTACTTGAGGACAATATTATGGAAATGGAAGAGGATGTAGACGAAGATGAAATGGGAGATAAGATACTGCGTGAAGAGTTTGACAGAGCACTGAAAGGCCTGAGTCGAAACAAGGCCCCGGGAGTAGACAACATTCCATTAGAACTACTGATGGCCTTGGGAGAGCCAGTCATGACAAAACTCTACCATCTGGTGAGCAAGATGTATGAGACAGGCGAAATACCCACAGACTTCAAGAAGAATATAATAATTCCGATCCCGAAGAAAGCAGGTGTTGACAGATGTGAAAATTACCGAACTATCAGTTTAATAAGTCACAGCTGCAAAACTAACGCGAATTCTTTACAGACGAATGGAAAAACTGGTAGAAGCGGACCTCGGGGAAGATCAGTTTGGATTCCGTAGAAATGTTGGAACACGTGAGGCAATACTAACCTTACGACTTATCTTAGAAGAAAGATTAAGAAAAGGCAAACTTACGTTTCTAGCATTTGTAGACTTAGAGAAAGCTTTTGACAACGTTAACTGGAATACTCTCTTTCAAATTCTGAAGGTGGCAGGTATAAAATACAGGGAGCGAAAGGCTATTTACAATTTGTACAGAAACCAGATGGCAGTTATAAGAGTCGAGGGGCATGAAAGGGAATCAGTGGTTGGGAAAGGAGTGAGACAGGGTTGTAGCCTCTCCCCGATGTTATTCAATCTGTATATTGAGCAAGCAGTAAAGGAAACAAAAGAAAAATTCGGAGTAGGTATTAAAATCCATGGAGAAGAAATAAAAACTTTGAGGTTCGCCGATGACATTGTAATTCTGTCAGAGATAGCAAAGGACTTGGAAGAGCAGTTGAACGGAATGGACAGTGTCTTGAAAGGAGGATATAAGATGAACATCAACAAAAGCAAAACGAGGATAATGGAATGTAGTCAAATTAAATCGGGTGACGCTGAGGGGATTAGATTAGGAAATGAGACACTTAAAGTAGTAAAGGAGTTTTGCTATTTAGGGAGTAAAATAACTGATGATGGTCGAAGTAGAGAGGATATAAAATGTAGACTGGCAATGGCAAGGAAATCGTTTCTGAAGAAGAGAAATTTGTTAACATCGGGTATAGATTTAAGTGTCAGGAAGTCGTTTCTGAAAGTATTTGTATGGAGTGTAGCCATGTATGGAAGTGAAACATGGACAATAACCAGTTTGGACAAGAAGAGAATAGAAGCTTTCGAAACGTAGTGCTACAGAAGAACGCTGAAGATAAGGTGGGTAGATCACGTAACTAATGAGGAGGTATTGAATAGGATTGGGGAGAAGAGAAGTTTGTGGCACAACTTGACTAGAAGAAGGGATCGGTTGGTAGGACATGTTTTGAGGCATCAAGGGATCACAAATTTAGCATTGGAGAGCAGCGTGGAGGGTAAAAATCGTAGAGGGAGACCAAGAGATCAATACACTAAGCAGATTCAGAAGGATGTAGGTTGCAGTAGGTACTGGGAGATGAAGAAGCTTGCACAGGATAGAGTAGCATGGAGAGCTGCATCAAACCAGTCTTAGGACTGAAGACCACAACAACAACAACATCATTGTCTAAGGCGCTGCAGTCGTGGACTGTGTCCCGGCGGAGGTTCGAGTACTCCCTCAGGCATGGGTGTGTGTGTTTGTCCGTAGGATAATTTAGGTTAAGTAGTGTGTAAACTTAGGGACTGATGACCTTAGCAGTTAAGTCCCATAAGATTTCACACACATTTGAACATTTTTTTTTTTTTTGAAGCTACCATTGTCTTTTGCATAAACTAAGAGCAATTTATAGGAAATCGGCGTTTGTCATTTAGTTACTGTAGCAGATTACTGAACATATTGTGTGACAGCTAGTTTTTCCCTTAAAGAGGAGTAGCCCTATATCTTATCTGCATGTATCGTAAATTAACTCTGTTTTTGATTTTGCTAACGACTATAATTAATACCAAAACGTTTTAGAAAACTAGTAATTTTTACCACACGTTTTTGTGTTGCCTTAATAGAAACGTCGTTTTCGTGTATCTGTTGTTCACTGCTTTGTAATACTCGTACATTGCACCAGCCAAAATGCAGCCTCAGTGTGAATGCTGTTCTCAAACACAGGATGAATTGGTTGACGTTCGTAAGCAGCTGGAAATCGTCCTGACTATCGTTAAATGACTGGCAGCTGCTTCGAATCAGTATGTTGGAAGAGCTCCCGAGAGTCGTGTACCTGCGACACCTATACCAGAGGTACCTCAAGTACTACCCTCTCCTGTGGCTCCCGTCTCCTCCGCAGAAAGTACGGCATCTGTCATTACTCGCCAATTTGACTGCGAGTGGTGTGTCAATGGTACATCTAGACTTCCTGTACAGGCTTGACGGGGACCGGGGAGGACTCAGGGTGTTGTACTCGTATCAGTCCCCCTAACCAACAAGTCTGAGGTGCTGTCTTTCACTGAAACTAAAACTGAGCCAGTGCGACTCACTCCATCTGTTTTGGGGAAACCTTTTTTGTCCGGTGTCAGGCGGAAGCAAACACAAAAGAGTAGGGCTCTATTAATCGTTGGCAGTTCAAAACGCACGGCGAATAATGGTACCCCCTCAGGGAAATGGCAGCAAGGGACAGGAAAGGACACCAGGTGCACTCAGTGTGTATGCCTGGGGGCCTCATTCAACATCTTCAAGAGGCTATTGTGTGGTAGCCACTGAGGGAACAGGGTCAGCTAACTGCAGATTGTGGCGCACGTTGGAACAAATGGTGGCTGTCGTCTGGGCTCCGACGTCAGTCTTGGGTCAGTCCAGCGACTGGCAGAAAAGGTTGGGAAGACCAGCCTTGGGTGTGGAGTTTCAACGAAGCTCAAAATTTGCACAATTGTCCCCAGAACTAATTGTGCCCATTTGGTTCTGAGTCGAGTGCAAGGAATGAACCAGAGACTTCGAAGGTTCTGTGACAAGCTAGGCTGCGACTTCCTGGACTTGCGCCTTACGGTTGAGAACAGTAGGTTTTCCCTAAATAGGTCAGGTGTGCACTGCACATCAGAGACTGCTACCCAGGTAGCTGACTGTGTGTTGGGTGCACACAAGGGTTTTTTAGATTAGGCGACTCTCCATCCAATCCAGATAACGATAGCTGTAGGAAACACAGAAGTATCAATGTAAGATCGAAAGAAATTCCCCTCATGATTGATAGTATTAAAATTCTAATGGTAAACTCCCGAAGCATTCGGAACGAAGTGCCAGAGTTTGAAGTACTCATGAAGAGCAGTGAAGCTCACATAATACTAGGTACAAAAGCTCGTTGAAACCTGAAATTGATGACTGAGACTTTCGGGGAAAATTTAAGTGTATATCGAAAGAATAGGCAAATGGGAAATGGAGGTGGTGGATTTGTCGCAGTAGACAAGAAACTAAAATCGACTGAGGTTGAAATTGAAGCTGCATGTGAGATTGTTTGAGCAATACTGAGTGTCAGGTGTGGACATAAAATGATTATTGAATCCTTCTATCGCCCACCAGACTCATCTCCTGATGTGACCGAAAACTTGAGAGAAAATCTCAGTTCGCTTGTACGTAAGTTCCTCAGTCATAGAGTAATCTCGGTGGACACTTAAATCATCCAACAATTAATAGCAAAAATTACTGTTTTGATAGTGGTGAGCGTGGTAAGATGTCCTGTGAAACTGCCGTACGGACTAGCCCGCGGTCTAAGGCGGCTTGCAACGGTTCACGCGGCTTCCCCCGTCGGAGATTCGAGTCCTCCCTTGGGTATGGGTGTGTGTGTGTGTTGTCCTTAGCGTCATTTAGTTTAAGATAGATTAAGTAGTGTGCAAGCTCTGGGGACCGATGACCTCAGTAGTCTGGTCCCATAGCAACTTACCAAAAATTTCCAAATTTCTTTGAACTGTTGAGCAACTATCATCCGAGTCAGGGGATCGGTAAAAGGAACCAATTATTAATTTATTCCAGTTATATTGCGGCCCTGGGGGTCCAGATACTTTATCGCCCGATGTTTCTACAACTGTTCAAATATTCAACAAACTATAGTCTGACTTACAGTAGCTGCCATTTCGCAGCTGTCAGTCTGTACTGCTGCCGCCATCACTGCACACTGGTGTACCGTGAAATTGCCTGCTCCCACAGTGTTGGCACTTCTGCTGCGCAAAACTTTCAAAGTCAGCCTCACCGAAGAATTACAACTATGAATAGTGTTCCGAACGAATGGATACTCAGACCATCAAATTGAACGGACTATGCAGTCAAAATCAAGAACGCCTGAGGAGGAGGTTGAGACTGAAGCCAAACATCGCTTATCTATCTTATGCTGGCTCAATATTCGAAAAAATCGGTAGACTCCCACATATTTCGATAAAAATAAAAATTATTCTTTGCAATGCTGTAGTCGAATTTGGTCTCCGACAGCCAGGTGTGTACCGCATTCCTTGCGAATGTGCCGTGTCTTACGTGGGCCAGACTGTCAGAACAGTCGAGAAGAAATGCAAGAAATATGAGTGACACACCTGACTAAATCAACAAAGCAAATCAGCTGTCGCCGAGCACTGCCTCGAATATGGTCTTTGAATGGAATGCGGTCTATATCAACATCTACATACAGGGTGACTATTGAACTATATGAGAAAAACATAAATTAGTTACAAACTACGGCGTGCACACACTTTCTTCAACATGTAAACGTCATTAGAGATATTCGGATTTAGGTTAAAACACGTTCGATAAGCCTGTCATCATTGACGATGATGTGGGGCAGACGAATAGCGAAATTTTGCATGACGCGCTGCAGTGTCAGAACATCGATGCTGTCGAAGACCTCCTGAATGGCTGTTTTCAGCTCAGAAATAGTTTTGTGGTTATAGCCCCACAAGAAAGAGTCGCATGTTTTCACATCTGGGGAATATGGCGGCCAATCGAGGTCCATGCCAGTTGCCTCTATATACCCCAGAGCTAGAATGTGTTCCCCAGAGTGCTCCTCCAGGACATCAAACACTCTCCAGCTTCGATGGGATCGAGCTCCGTCTTGCACGAACCACATCTTGTCGAGATCAGGTTCACTTTGGATAATAGCGATGAAATCATCTTCCAAAACCCTCGCATACTGTTCGGTAGTCACCGTGCCATCAAGGAATGTCACACTGATTATTCTGTGACTGGTCATTGCACACCACGCAGTTACCCGTTGGAGGTAAAGAGACTTCTTCATCGCGAAATTTGGGTTCTCAGTCCCCCCAATGCGCCAATTTTGCTCATTGACGAACCCGTCCAAATGAAAGTGGGCTTCGTCGCTAAATCAAAACATACACGCGCGTACTAATTCTCGTCACGCCCCGCGGCGAACCCAGCACTTTCAATGTCCTAACGCAAACTGGTCTGAAGTTATGAAGATTTTATTCAATATGGTTCTATAATTGTCACTATGTAGATACTCCGCAAGCCACCGTACGGTGGTGGCGGAGGGTATCGTGTATCACTACTAGTAATTTCTTTTCCTGTTCCTTCGTAACACCGAGTACGGCTTAAGCACTCATCACCGTAGGCTTCCTGCATCATTTGGTGTGCCTCTGTTCAGGTTTTCTCGAGTTTCATGCAAAACTGAATGCAGACGCGTTGCTCCTCTAATTCGGCCATCTCGAAATTCGCAAACTGTGCTACACAACGGTTTACTCAGTACAGCGCTGAACAATTACTGACGTACAACAATGAAACTTCAATTAGTTACACGTTAAACACAGGCGTGTGCAGGAATGCCAAACTCTTTTCACTCCAGCACATTGAACAAAACTTGTATATGCCTCATAATTTCTTTTATCTTTGTGGTCCTTCCGCGAAATGTACGTTAGCGGCAGTTGAATCATTCTGCAGTCACCTTCAAAAGCTGATTCTCAACAGTATTCCTAAAAAAAAGAGACCGGTAACAAATCCAGCAGCCCGCCTCTGAACTGCTTCGATGTCTTCCTTTAATCTGACCTGGTGCGGATCCCAAACACTCGAGCACTAAAGTGCGCTTCATTTATGACGACGGCCGAGTTTAGGTTCGTTCTGCGCATCTGACGTCACAATACACAGTCAACCAATGAACAGAGAACGACGTTGCCAGAGCTCGACTGCAGTGCAGAGCACAGACGAGTGTCTTCAGTTATAAAAACGCTCAGTGATAAATAAAGTAATTGAACAAAAGCAATGTCTTGATAGCAGACTTTCTTTTATAGAAAGTTTGGAAAAAACATTCTTTATACCAATTGCTTCATATTCTATTAATTAATTAAACCAAAGAAGCAATAAGCTTCCTAATTCAGGCGACAGCAAGGAAAGGTGTTTGTATCATTCTTGCTAACCGCTTTTTCGCAATAAAGAACAACGGTAATTGTTATTTCCTATTGTACTTCGACGAAACGTGAGTAATTCATAGTCGTACCAACAGTGTTTGTCGGTATTTTGCGTTATATTTTTAAGTCCTCCGGGAGATACATTGAATGGCGAGCTACGTTAGTGTAATGGTTAGTCTATGGCTATTAAGAAAATGGTTCTGAGTTCAAACCTTGTTCGGTGCTTAATATTTTCTGTATTTAAAAACGATATCGAAGTGTCTTACTTCATGAATTTTATTCGTTTGAATGTAATTCTTTGAAATTTCTAGTGGCTACTAAAATCGACCATATGGAAAGTATACGCTATGGACTTTTACCTCTGCAAATTCTTCAAAATTTTGTGCAATGGTTTACTATATTTAATGCTGCACAATAACTGCGTTGAGCCGGCTGGAGTGGCTGAGCGGTTAAAGGCGCTACAGTCTGGAACCGCACGACCGCTACGGTCGCAGGTTCGAATCCTGCCTCGGGCATGGATATGTGTGATGTCCTTAGGTTAGTTAGGTTTAAGTAGTTCTAAGTTCTAGGGGACTTATGACCACAGCAGTTGAGTCCCATAGTGCTCAGAGCCATTTGAACCATTTTTTGAACTGCGTTGAATATCGAAACAAAATTAAGTCATTTATGGGGGGAAGGTATCAGTCAAGAAGATGTGTAAAAATCAAATTTTTGGGCCAAATAGCTTTTATGAAATCGAATGATAAAGTGTGTCAAAGCAGTCGAAACACCATGTGTCTGCACAGGCGAGCAATGCAATGCTGACAAAATCGCGCACACCGCGAAATGCGGGGACCACGTCTCTGTAGCAGCGAAAGGGTTAATGCGGCCGTGGTGGCTTTACTTCTTAAACTGCGCGCTCCCCCCTAAACGTACGTTTTCGAACTATACTATGGCGCTGCTTCTCTTGGCGCGTACAACTGGCAACGCAGCAATCTCCCGCGTCTGGGCGGGCATGTGCGAACCGCCAAGATAAAAGAATTGAACTATAGTGTCCCACATGCGATCTCCTTTACAGATGAAGTACACTTTCCTAAAATTGTCCCAATAAACTGAAGTCGACCATTCGCCTTCCCTACAACAATTCCCTCGTTCCATTGAATATCGCTTTATAACGTCACGCTTAGATATTTAATCGACGTGACTGTGTCAAGCAGCTCACTACTAATGCGGCAATCGAACATTACGGATTTTTTTCCCACTCATCTGCATTAACTTACATTTTTCTACGTTTAGAGCTGAGACCAGTATAGTGGTGCAAACGCCTAGTTTCTAGGGCTGCATGATTAAGGTGTCTATCGAAATACAACTGTCAGAAAACATAAATAGGCTGGAGCTTTCAATTTAAATAATGCCTCAGATCCAGTAGTCAATTTATTAAAATCCACATCCATCAAAGTAGGAAAACACTGAAAGAATTTTCTTTTCACGCAATACCAGTGCGAGCTCTGAGAAACAAAAGACCATCAAAGGACGTAGTGGGCGTCGGGAATAACACGGCTGTAAATAACGGCATGAGACCACCAGTAGTTCACAGTCTGGTTGGTGTCCAGGCAACGAGCGCGCATATCAGCAAAACTCGCAGCACCTGAAGTCGTCGTATTCTGCAGAAAACTGAAACAAGAGCTCGGCGGAACACGCGAGGCACGCTATTAATTGGCTCTGAGCCTATGGGACTCAACATCTTAGGTCATAAGTCCCCTAGAACTTAGAACTACTTAAACCTAACTAACCTAAGGACATCACACACACCCATGCCCGAGGCAGGATTCGAACCTGCGACCGTAGCAGTCCCGCGGTTTCGGACGGCAGCGCCAGAACCGCTAGACCACCGCGGCCGGCACGCTATTAATTGAGCACGTTGTGAGAAACAGCACTGCACAAGTAGAAGGCAGGATGGCAAAAACAACCGAATCAGAAACACAATCAACAGCTATAGGCACTGTGGTAGAAGCTGGTTCTTCAGGACAAGTTGTGGTGTAACAGACGACAAGTGGTCTGTTGCATACGTCATCTATCACCCCTGGCCTAGCACAAATTCTAATTAAATAATAAAATTGAATTGCGGGCTAGGATTTGTTAGTTATGTGCATAAATACTGCAGAAGTATTTGGTTTTTATATGTGTAATTAATTCAAACACCGAGTCAGCAAACGGCGCGGACTTTCGTTGACGCGGCAAGTAGCGGGTCGCCATGGAGCAAACACAGTGCGGCTGATGACGTCGCTCCATGGAGGTCCAGAGTGGCGGCGGCGGGATACTCCGAGGCGGTTGTTGGACTTCGGAGAAAAGAAAAAAAACGAAGAATGTATAATGAGGAACTTTGTGTATAACAGCGAAATAAGGAAGAAGCAATTTGACGGCCGGTAACGCAGTAGGCGGTACCTCAAGAGCCGATTGTACATAGGTGTTGTTGTGGTCTTCAGTCCTGAGACTGGTTTGATGCAGCTCTCCATGCTACTCTATCCTGTGCAAGCTTTTTCATCTCCCAGTACCTACTGCAACCTACATACTTCTGAATCTGCTTAGTGTATTCATCTCTTGGTCTCCCTCTACGATTTTTACCCTCCATGCTGCCCTCCAATGCTAAATTTGTGATCCCTTGATGCCTCAAAACATGCCCTACCAACCGATCCCTTCTTCTAGTCAAGTTGTGCCACAAACTTCTCTTCTCCCCAATCCTATTCAATACCTCCTCATTAGTTACGTGATCTACCCACCTTATCTTCAGCATTCTTCTGTAGCACCACATTTCGAAAGCTTCTATTCTCTTCTTGTCCAAACTAGTTATCGTCCATGTTTCACTTCCATACATGGCTACACTCCACACAAATACTTTCAGAAACGACTTCCTAACACTTAAATCTATACTCGATGTTAACAAATTTCTCTTCTTCAGAAACGATTTCCTTGCCATAGCCAGTCTACATTTTATATCCTCTCTACTTCGACCATCATCAGTTATTTTACTCCCTAAATAGCAAAACTCCTTTACTACTTTAAGTGTCTCATTTCCTAATCTAATTCCCTCAGCATCACCCGATTTAATTTGACTACATTCCATTATCCTCGTTTTGCTTTTGTTGATGTTCATCTTATATCCTTTGCTGTCTCTGACAGAATTACAATATCATCGGCGAACCTCAAAGTCTTTACTTCTTCTCCATGAATTTTAATACCTACTCCGAATTTTTCTTTTGTTTCCTTTACTGCTTGCTCAATACACAGATTGAATAACATCGGGGAGAGGCTACAACCCTGTCTCACTCCTTTCGCGACCACTGCTTCCCTTTCATGCCCCTCGACTCTTATAACTGCCATCTGATTTCTGTACAAATTGTAAATAGCCTTTCGCTCCCTGTATTTTATACCTGCCACCTTCAGAATTTGAAAGAGAGTATTCCAGTTGTTGTTGTTGTTGTGGTCTTCAGTCCTGAGACTGGTTTGATGCAGCTCTCCATGCTACTCTATCCTGTGCAAGCTTTTACCCTCCACGCTGCCCTCCAATACTAAATTGGTGATCCCTTGATGCCTCAGAACATGTCCTACCAATCGATCCCTTCTTCTGGTCAAGTTGTGCCACAAACTTCTCTTCTCCCCAATCCTATTCAATACTTCCTCATTAGTTATGTGATCTACCCATCTAATCTTCAGCATTCTTCTGTAGCACCACATTTCGAAAGCTTCTATTCTCTTCTTGTCCAAACTATTTATCGTCCATGTTTCACTTCCATACATGGCTACACTCCATACGAATACTTTCAGAAATGACTTCCTGACACTTAAATCAATACTCGATGTTAACAAATTTCTCTTCTTCAGAAACGCTTTCCTTGCCATTGCCAGCCTACATTTTATATCCTCTCTACTTCGACCATCATCAGTTATTTTGCTCCCCAAATAGCAAAACTCCTTTACTACTTTAAGTGCCTCATTTCCTAATCTAATTCCCTCAGCATCACCCGACTTAATTAGACTACATTCCATTATCCTTGTTTTGCTTTTGTTGATGTTCATCTTATATCCTCCTTTCAAGACACTGTTCATTCCCTTCAACTGCTCTTCCAAGTCCTTTGCTGTCTCTGACAGAATTACAATGTCATCGGCGAACCTCAAAGTTTTTATTTCTTCTCCATGGATATTAATACCTACTCCGAATTTTTCTTTTGTTTCCTTTGCTGCTTGCTCAATATACAGATTGAACAACATCGGGGAGAGGCTACAGCCCTGTCTTACTCCCTTCCCAACAACTGCTTCCCTTTCATGTCCCTCGACTCTTATAACTGCCATCTGGTTTCTGTACAAATTGTAAATAGCCTTTCGCTCCCTGTATTTTACCCCTGCCACCATTAGAATTTGAAAGAGAGTATTCCAGTCAACATTGTCAAAAGCTTTCTCTAAGTCTACAAATGCTAGAAACGTAGGTTTGCCTTTCCTTAATCTTTCTTCTAAGACAAGTCGTAAGGTCAGTATTGCCTCACGTGTTCCAGTGTTTCTACGGAATCCAAACTGATCTTCCCCGAGGTTGGCTTCTACTAGTTTTTCCATTCGTCTGTAAAGAATTCGTGTTAGTATTTTGCAGCTGTGACTTATTAAACTGATAGTCGGTAATTTTCACATCTGTCAACACCTGCTTTCTTTGGGATTGGAATTATTATATTCTTCTTGAAGTCTGAGGGTATTTCGCCTGTTTCATACATCTTGCTCACCAGATGGTAGAGTTTTGTCAGGACTGGCTCTCCCACGGCCGTCAGTAGTTCCAATGGAATATTGTCTACTCCGGGGGCCTTGTTTCGACTCAAGTCCTTCAGTGCTCTGTCAAACTCTTCACGCAGTATCGTATCTCCCATTTCATCTTCATCTACATCCTCTTCCATTTCCATAATATTGTCCTCAAGTACATCGCCCTTGTATAGACCCTCTATATACTCCTTCCACCTTCCAGTTAACATTGTCAAAAGCTTTCTCTAAGTCTACAAATGCTAGAAACGTAGGTTTGCCTTTTCTTAATCTTTCTTCTAAGATAAGTCGTAAGGTTAGTATTGCCTCACGTGTTCCAACATTTCTACGGAATCGAAACTGATCTTCCCCGAGGTCCGCGTCTACCAGTTTTTCCATTCGTCTGTAAAGAATTCGCGTTAGTATTTTGCAGCTGTGACTTATTAAACTGATAGTTCGGTAATTTTCACATCTGTCAACACCTGCTTTCTTCGGGATTGGAATTATTACACTCCTGGAAATTGAAATAAGAACACCGTGAATTCATTGTCCCAGGAAGGGGAAACTTTATTGACACATTTCTGGGGTCAGATACATCACATGATCACACTGACAGAACCACAGGCACATAGACACAGGCAACAGAGCATGCACAATGTCGGCACTAGTACAGTGTATATCCACCTTTCGCAGCAATGCAGGCTGCTATTCTCCCATGGAGACGATCGTAGAGATGCTGGATGTAGTCCTGTGGAACGGCTTGCCATGCCATTTCCACCTGGCGCCTCAGTTGGACCAGCGTTCGTGCTGGACGTGCAGACCGCGTGAGACGACGCTTCATCCGGTCCCAAACATGCTCAATGGGGGACAGATCCGGAGATCTTGCTGGCCAGGGTAGTTGACTTACACCTTCTAGAGCACGTTGGGTGGCACGGGATACATGCGGACGTGCATTGTCCTGTTGGAACAGCAAGTTCCCTTGCCGGTCTAGGAATGGTAGAACGATGGGTTCGATGACGGTTTGGATGTACCGTGCACTATTCAGTGTCCCCTCGACGATCGCCAGTGGTGTACGGCCAGTGTAGGAGATCGCTCCCCACACCACGATGCCTGGTGTTGGCCCTGTGTGCCTCGGTCGTATGCAGTCCTGATTGTGGCGCTCACCTGCACGGCACCAAACACGCATACGACCATCATTGGCACCAAGGCAGAAGCGACTCTCATCGCTGAAGACGACACGTCTCCATTCGTCCCTCCATTCACGCCTGTCGCGACACCACTGGAGGCGGGCTGCACGATGTTGGGGCGTGAGCGGAAGACGGCCTAACGGTGTGCGGGACCGTAGCCGAGCTTCATGGAGACGGTTGCGAATGGTCCTCGCCGATACCCCAGGAGCAACAGCGTCCCTAATTTGATGGGAAGTGGCGGTGCGGTCCCCTACGGCACTGCGTAGGATCCTACGGTCTTGGCGTGCATCCGTGCGTCGCTGCGGTCCGGTCCCAGGTCGACGGGCACGTGCACCTTCCGCCGACCACTGGCGACAACATCGATGTACTGTGGAGACCTCATGACCCACGTGTTGAGCAATTCGGCGGTACGTCCACCCGGCCTCCCGCATGCCCACTATACGCCCTCGCTCAAAGTCCGTCAACTGCACATACGGTTCACGTCCACGCTGTCGCGGCATGCTACCAGTGTTAAAGACTGCAATGGAGCTCCGTATGCCACGGCAAACTGGCTGACACTGACGGCGGCGGTGCACAAATGCTGCGCAGCTAGCGCCATTCGACGGCCAACACCGCGGTTCCTGGTGTGTCCGCTGTGCCGTGCGTGTGATCATTGCTTGTACAGCCCTCTCGCAGTGTCCGGAGCAAGTATGGTGGGTCTGACACACCGGTGTCAATGTGTTCTCTTTTCCATTTCCAGGAGTGTATATTCTTTTTGAAGTCTGTGGGTATTTCGCCCGTCTCATACATCTTGCTCACCAGATGGTAAAGTTTTGTCATGACTGGCTCTCCCAAGGCCATCAGTAGTTCTAATGGAATGTTGTCTACTCCCGGGGCCTTGTTTCGACTCAGGTCTTTCAGTGCTCTGTCAAACTCTTCACGCAGTATCTTATCTCCCATTTCGTCTTCATCTACGTTCTCTTCCATTTCCATAATATTGTCCTCAAGTACATCGCCTTGAATAAAACCTCTATATACTCCTTCCACCTTTCTGCCTTCCCTTCTTTGCTTAGAACTGGGTTTCCATCTGAGCTCTTGATATTCATACAAGTGGTTCTCTTCTCTCCAAAGGTCTCTTTAATTTTCCTGTGGGCAGTATCTATCTTACCCCTAGTGAGACAAGCCTCTACATCCTTACATTTGTCCTCCAGCCATCCCTGCTTAGCCATTTTGCACTTCCTGTCAATCTCATTTTTGAGACGTTTGTATTCCTTTTTGCCTGCTTCATTTACCGCATTTTTATATTTTCTCCTTTCATCAATTAAATTCAATATTTCTTCTGTTACCCAAGGATTTCTACTAGCCCTCGTCTTTTTACCTATTTGATCCTCTGCTGCTTTTACTACTTCATCCCTCAAAGCTACCCATTCTTCTTCTACTGTATTTCTTTCCCCCATTCCTGTCAATTGTTCCCATATGCTCTCCCTGAAACTCTGTACAACCTCTGGTTCTTTCAGTTTATCCAGGTCCCATCTCCTTAGATTCCCACATTTTTGCAGTTTCTTCAGTTTCAATCTGCAGTTCATAACCAAAAGATTGTGGTCAGAATCCACATCTGCCCCTGGAAATGTCTTACAGTTTAAAACCTGGTTCCTAAATCTCTGTCTTACCATTATATAATCTATCTGATACCTTTTAGTATCTCCAGGATTCTTCCAGGTATACAACCTTCTTTTATGATTCTTGAACCAAGTGTTAGCTATGATTAAGTTATGCTCTGTGCAAAATTCTACAAGGCGTCTTCCTCTTTCATTTCTTCCCCCCAATCCATATTCACCTACTATGTTTCCTTCTCTCCCTTTTCCTACTGACGAATTCCAGTTACCCATGACTATTAAATTTTCGTCTCCCTTCACAACCTGAATAATTTCTTTTATCTCGTCATACATTTCACCAATTTCTTCATCATCTGCAGAGCTAGTTGGCATATAAACTTGTACTACTGTAGTAGGCATGGGCTTTGTGTCTATCTTGGCCACAATAATGCGTTCACTATGCTGTTTGTAGTAGCTAACCCGCACTCCTATTTTTTTATTCATTATTAAACCTACTCCTGCATTACCCATATTTGATTTTGTATTTATAACCCTGTAATCACCTGACTAAAAGTCTTGTTCCTCCTGCCACCGAACTTCACTAATTCCCACTATATCTAACTTTAACTTATCCATTTCCCTTTTTAAATTTTCTACCCTACCTGCCCGATTAAGGGATCTGACATTCCATAATCAGATATAAATCGCTGTAACTATTGTAAGAGAGGAATTCTGAATAAGAGTTATTACGAGAAGCAGTCAGACAGCGTCAGTTACTGGTGAATGATCGCCATAGGCGGCATTTTCTTCATCAGCTGCTCCGTCCCCTCTTTCACTCGACGAATTTAGTCAACATGAAGACAGAGCCGAACTACGCAAATAATAAAACTCATCAGTGGGGCGGGGCAGCGCAAAGTGAGCTCTAATGAAATACAATTCAGTTATTCAATATGAAGAAAGCAAATCGAAGGATGTTTGACACTCTGAAAGCCGAAGAGAAAATAAAAATACGTGGAGTGCAAGCGGGTCAAAGTAAATTAGACAAGCTTGATACAATAGTAAACAAAAATAAGAACTGTTCAAAGCTAACTTGAACACAAGATCCCACCAGGCCAGACTAAAGTAGATGTTCTTATAGCCGTGGTTGAGGTGGGACTAAAGAATGAACTTAAAAATTTTAAGACACGTGTTTGATGAGAAATCGAAGTAAAGTAACAAAACGGAAAATGTTGCAGGAAAAGTGCAAACGAAGGTCACTGAACAACTCATTGGAAGGTAGTGTGAGAAAGCATAAAAAACATGAAGCAGCCAGGACTAAGGCAGGCAAGCTACAGTAACGGGTTACTGCTCTCGAACAGTATACAAGCAAAACAGGTGAGGAAATATAAGAAGGTCCCTGAAATGTGATGTACGGGGCTCTGCACCACCAGGATTTCGAGTGGAATTACGAGAAAGTGAAGCTCAGCAATTTCGAAAAGTAGGGTCTATGCATCTCAGAGACTTTGTGGACAGACTACTGAGGAACATACCTGCATATTGGGACGAACCGAAGAAAACAGATGAGGCTTGTAGTTTCATTCGGACGATTGTCGACAGTGGGTGTACGAAGAAACTATTGTCAAACGAAAGAAGAAACTATTGTCAAACGTTCGAAGAGTTTATTCAGCAATTTTGTGAGAAATTCAAGCTAATGTATTGATGGACCTCACATTGGGTCGAGGTTACAGTAGGGGAAGTGTGTGCATATTGTGAATACATGCTTAGAGCATTACGTTACACTGACACGTACGGTAGTGATGAACTACAGATTTCAGCTTTATAGAAGAAACTGCCAATGTCAGTGCAAAATATACTTGAAGGTGGGTCGTGGAAGGACAAAGTTTTCTGAGGAAAATACAGTGGGCGGAGTGACACCTCAACAGCCAGGCAGTTTCAAAACCACACATGAACTATATGAATGACACGACGAGAAAAAGCAGTAACAGTGAATGGGGTGATCAAGGCTGAAGTGTCTGAGAGAGATCAGGCCACGGAGGCAACAACGGAAGAAAAGGACGAGAGGGCAAGAGGTCTGAACACAAGTGAATAGGAAAACTGGATAACGTGTGCGTAGCAGCAGTAGTAGTAGTAGTAGTACGGCAGGTCTTGTCATGGGTTAAGCCTCTTCCACTGTTGTCTGTCCATAGCCAGTCTTTTCATTTCTGAATATTTGTCTCCTTTTATACTGTCCAGCATTTGGTATCTTCTTTTTCCTCTTCCCCTTTTTCCCTCCACCATTCCTTCTATTCCTTCCTTCAATAAACAGTCCCTCCTCAAACATGGTCCAATCCAGTTCCTTTTTCTCTTTCTGATAACTTTCAGCATGTTTCTTTCGTCTCCGACTCTTCTTAATACTTCTTCATTCCTTACTCGGTCTTTACATTTCACTTTTTCCATTCTTCACCTTATCCACATCTCTAGTGCCTACAATCTTCTTTCATCTTCCTTCCTCAATGTCCAGGTCTCTGTACCATATAGTGCCACACTCCAGATGTAACATTTTGTAAGTCTTTTCCTCATATCTTTGTTTAGTGGTCCACAAGGCAATTTCTATTTCCTGTTGAATCCTTCTTTTGCCATTGCAATTCTTTTCCTAATTTCTGTTGAGCAATACATATCATCCATTATTACACTTCCCAAGTAACTGAAGTTATTCAAATAGTTCAAATGGCTTTAAACATTATGGGACTTAACATCTCAGGTAATCAGTGCCCTAGACTTAGAACTTCACTAGTTCCCACTATATCTAACTTTAACCTATCCATTTCCCTTTTTAAATTTTCTAACCTACCTGCCCGATTAAAGGATCTGACATTCCATGCTCCGATCCGTAGAACGCCAGTTTTCTTTCTCCTGATAACGACATCCTCTTGAGTAGTCCCCGCCCGGAGATCGGAATGGGGGACTATTTTACCTCCGGAATGTTTTACCCAAGAGGACGCCATTATCATTTAACCATACAGTAAAGCTGCATGCCCTCGGGAAAAATTACGGCTGTAGTTTCCCCTTGCTTTCAGCCGTTCGCAGTACCAGTACAGCAAGGCCGTTTTGGTTAGTGTTACAAGGCCAGATCAGTCAATCATCCAGACTGTTGCCCCTGCACCTACTGAAAAGGCTGCTGCCCCTCTTCAGGAACCACACGTTTGTCTGGCCTCTCAACAGATACCCCTCCGTTGTGGTTGCACCTACGGTATGGCTATCTGTATCGCTGAGGGACGCAAGCCTCCCCACCAACGGCAAGGTCCATGGTTCATGGGGATTCAGTTATAAAATAATAATACAAACTACTAGAAATTCATTTGTCCAGAAAGATTGTAAACTTTTGAGAGTATTGTTATTGCTGCAGGCTGAGGTAGTTGTGGGCATGCCTCTGATGTGATTGGATGTGTTTTTGTATTTTGGAAGAACAATGTAATTTTGGCTTTTTTAATCTGAAATTTCAAAATAGTGTGTGATATAGTAAAATATGAAACAAATAAACATAAAAAAAATCTGCACAGGCATTCATCAAAATTATTTACATCAATTGGAACATGGGAATCTAAAATGTGAAAGTTTCAGCTTCAAGAATTAGGCCCCTAGACATGAAGAACTGCAGCCAACCATGAGAAAAGAAGATAAGTAAAAAGCTTATTGTAAATCCTACTCCTCTCAAAACTTATTAAAAGAGTTAACCACAAAGACAGCTGCGACAACAAAGGAGGGAGGGGTAGATACAAGTGGTGCCGTCATCCAGGATCAATTCAATAATGAATTTTGTCTGTTCCAGAAAAGAAAATACTTTATTGCATTTACAGTTTATGTTCTGAATGAATTTCCAATGACACGAAGAAAGAAGACCAGGGGCTGCCCAACAAAGCAAATCACATAAACAGTGATGATGTGATGTACTATCAACAATAATGAACTGAACTGAATGAAAGAGGACTTTACAACTACAACCAGGGACATCAAAAAGGAAAGATAAGCACAAACTATTTGCGTAGTTAATTTGTTTGTGGACTTGTGTGCTCATCAACAAAATGAATAGGGACAAGGGTAGGAGTGAGGAAGAAGTGAAAGCCATAGGATCCAGCCAGGACATGTTTGAGTCGAGTGAAATTGTGTTCAGTAAAGAAACAGTTAAAACCGATATTTTGTAGTTAATTTTGGCAAAAATAGAGGAAAGGAAGGCAGATAACAACAGCAAATTTAGTGCAGTTAATGGTCAGTTAACTGAAATAAGAACTGAAAATGGTAGTAAAACTGACAAAGTTTAAGATCAGAGAGGTCAACTTAGTAATCAACTTTCAGAGTTAAAAAATTAGGTGTCAGGAGGGCTAAAAAGTGTGAATGAAAAGGTTGATGTTTTACAAAATAAATTTACTGTTTTGTAAAATGAGCTAGTAGTTGAGTCACTGAGACAATTGAAGAATGTTGATGATATCAGAGTTGAACAGAAGGCTGTAGTGGAAAAAATGAGCAAAATATCGCCAGCTTAAACGAAAAAATTTTGGATGTCGAAAATAATATACAAACTGATGTAACTGTTTTACATCAAAAAATTTCAGCATTTCAGGAAAATTGCATTGACAATAATTTGTGTGCAAGCAATGGTAATGCATGGTCCAGTACTCCTATCAAAAGTTTTCCATCTGGCAATTTACATCCAGTGGATTTTCTGCACCACTGTAGAGATAGTGTTGTGTGAGGCAGGAATGACAATCAAAAATTTAAATTTGTTAAAAGGTGTCTTGAAGGCGAAGCTCTATCATGGGTAAATCTAAATTTAAGTCAATGGGAAACATATCAAGGTTTTGAGAAAAGTTGTTAAATAAATTTTGGTGGGAAGCTGAACAGAGAGAATCAAAAGTTAATTTTTGAATGGTCCTAATTATAGGAATAGAGGTGGTACTTTGAAAGAGTTTTGTAAGGACCAACTTAAAAAATTAGCACAGCCATGACAAACCATTTGACGAAAGACACTGATTATGCACTTAAAAGTTTACTAAAAGGTTGCAGTGGGATTTGGTATATGGACCTGACAATTGTCTTAGACATTTTTTACAATATTTTGGAAGGCTGTATAGGGCAGTAGAAAGAAGTATGTACCATAGTAACTGGAATGATAGAAATCACAATAGGAGGAATTACAGAAAGAGAGATAATGGTAGCTTCTATCAGGATCAAAGTGTCAACAGAGAGAGAAATTTTGAACATCTGCAGAATAGGAATAATGGTGACAACCATGGGCATTTTAATAGAAGAAACGATCATAGAAGTAACTACTCAGGGAATGGCAGTTCACCTCAAGGAAGGTCCACAGTTTTGGGGTTAGGAAACACAACAAGCATAGCACCCCTGAGTTAACTTGCAGTTAGACAATAATAAAAGTATTAATGATATGGCACATGTATCTGAAAATAAACAGAAGGGCTATAAGATTTCTCATTCACGTTTTTATCGAAAGTTTTTGGATACTATGTTTAATTATGGTGATGTAGCTGCTGATCACAAACCATAATGTGAGAGTAGTGAGAATTTTGACACAGTATGTTCTACTGATTTCTTCTCTTGGTCAGAGAACAATGTTGGTAATGACTGTATTGGATCTAAACTAGGTGATATTTTTGATGTAGATGTGAATGAGAGCTGTGAAGCAACTGAGGGTGGTAAGCCTGAGACTGGTGACTTACTGCAAATGAATGTAGGTGAGGTAAGTGACTTTGATGGAGATGGGACTTGTATTGTTAGTGATGTTGATAAAGTAATTTTGGAGGGATATGATGATAATGAGTATCAGGTATTTGTGGAGTTTAAAAATGGTGAAGTTTCATCATTTTTAAACTCCACAAATATTATTATTTGTGAATGATGCTGACAATACAGGTAAGTGATGGATGTGATGTTATAAGTGAGAGTCATGGAATACCAGTCCAGTCAAAACAGTTTTACATTAATGGCATGCAGAGTAATGATCCAAACAGTAAAGGTTAGTTATCTGTGAGCCTAGAGAATGAAGGTGATAATTTTTTGAAGTTTGTTTGGGACCAGATTGATGATAACATATATAAATGTGCATCCTGGAATACGTTAGCTATGGTTAGTCAGGATTTGTATCCAGATTGGTGGAATGAAGTGAAAGATGATCTAAGCAGGAAGTGTAATTTTGACAGTAATGTATTTTGTTTTCCTTCTTTAACAAGTGATGTTAGTTGTGCCATGGAATCCATTCATTGTGTTCAATCTTTACCTTATACAACATGAGTACCCAAAGTAATGCTGTGATACCAATGAAGTTGATAAAACCCTGTAAAGACAGTGTGGATGTGGCGTTTGATGAAAATGAAAGTGATCTTTTACATGGCATGTCTGACAACAGAGAGGTGGTTCAGATTTTGGGTGTCCTTACATTAAAATTAAGACTGATCAGTGGGAAGGTAACTGTTTGATTCATTTAGCCCAACTTGTGGTACATCTGGACAATTTAGAGACAGGATGAAGTATAGTAAGTATTTTGTGGAAACGCCCATTGTAGGTGTAAAGATAAGAGGAACTACAGGTAAGCAAAGCAAACTGGTAAAACCTCAGGTACTTTTAACTTTTAATATAGAAGACAAAACCTTTGAGCATTTATGCTTCATGATCCACAGTCTGGAAGAAAATATAATTCTCAGTATGGATTGGATAGTGAAAGTTGAGGCTTGCTTTGGATGGCATGCTAAATAATTATTTAGTTTGCAACCTAAAAGTAATACTTATGTGAAAACTAACTTCTATATTTTAAACTGTGGGAGAAGTTGTAACTATTTGCAGAACATTGTGAGCCAAGGTGAGTACCAGGTGTTTGATGACAATACATTATTGTGTCTTGCCTGCGAAGTAATAACATACTATTTTCTTTTTCTATCGAAGTATTAAGATTTAACGATATTATTTAAGCACTAAGTCAGTGAACTGCGCTGGAAGTCAGCGAATATGTACACCCAGAATAATGTGAGCGGCGTATCATTATTATCTGTGTTCTGTTCTGTATAAGAACGCGCGCCCCTCATTTCCTTGCTCTTCTTCTTCTTCTTTAACCGCGCGCCTTTCCGACAAGATCTTACACTAACAGGGTCCTATTTGCTTCGAGTTTGTTCAAATGAACTAAACTTGTATTCCAGTTAGGAATTTATTTAATCACTCCATTGTTGTCGTCAATTGCGACTACTGATAGGATCTTATTATGAATACTTCATTCTTTTGCTCCAGAGCTGAGTTAAGATTACTGTAATTTCCAAATATTTCGCCGAAATACGGCACAATTCTTTGTTATGTTCAAAACTGTGAGAATTATTCACAAAATGTTAGATTTCCGTACAAAAAACTGATTTTGGTAAATAATAATTGTTTAACATTTCTACTTTCATTTCGTAGTAGGAATCACATATTCCACATTTATAAATGTTATAGATGTTCTTTTTACTACATTTTTTCTTACGATTCCAATGCATAAGTCACGAGAATAAATTAAATCATTCTGAACCTCTCACGAGGCGAGAAGTTAGTTAGAAATTCCCTTGACATTACAAAAACACAAATAAAACGCTTTTTAGCACGCTACAAGACGACTGACCTTCACTTCAAGCAGTAAAAGGTAAAAAGAGTAGAATAAACTAAGAAGTGAAGTGATCATCTTATGCATTCGATAGTACTGTGTGAATTTTCTGATAAAAATAATTTTTGTTCTTGTAACTAAAAAGTAGCCTGTATGAAATACTTAATTCATTTACTTTTACTTAATGATAAGAAGTGATACCTCTAATTAATCCACAAACTAATAGTTGTGTGTGATATTTAAGTAATAAAAATAACTGGTCTCATGCTCATATGTAAAAATAGAAAATCAAGAATAATTGGGATACATTAAGTTGAAGAAATTCTGCTTAGTAAACACAAAATGCTAATTTGTATGAATTACAATAAGAACTTGAGATTTCGTCAATCTGCTGTTTCGAGACATAATTAGTTTGAAATATTTATTCAATTGCTGAATTATTACAAACATATGAATATACTTAAGCTTACTGTACATCCATTGCAATTTAGGCTAGCTACCACAAATAGGAAAAGTTAATGGTTTAAATTAATGCACGTGGAGTAGCTACAAGGCAAGCTAAAGTTTCGCATACAATATTTTTCTTTTTTGCTGGAGTTTTACACTAAGATATATATCACACAAATGTGCCATTAAAATTTTAAGTAATGACGTAAATGTTTGGTCTTTTGGGCTCGAAATTCTTCTAAGTGGCTGGCTCTGAAAGTTTAAGCTTTAAATGAAAATCAAACTCTCTGTTATTTAAGAAATTCAAAGCACGTTCGCACACGAACGTAAGTCATATTGTGTAAAATTAAATGTACTTTGCAAGTAACGCTTTTCAAATGACCAATTGCAATATTTTCCCGCGACCTGTTAGAATTCGTTTCAGCAGTTGTCACAGAGCGCCAGAAAACGGCGTAACTGTAGCTGCGAAGCCACGATGACGTATAATAAGCCTGTATGTTAGTACGTAATGGCATTAAGAGATCTTACATTACGTCATAAACGAAACAGGAGATCAGAGGATACTCCAAGAGCATCAGAATTTCGTAAACTATACTAAAATCCGTAATTCGGCTTAAAGAGCACATTCGTATGTCCAGATTCACAAAAAAAAGTAGGCCCCAAGCTGATATTAAACTTTTCAGTGTGGTTTGCGGAATGCAAATTTTCTTGAAGTACCAGTACTGTATTGTCTCATGTTTAGTCGACATAAAAGTTTTCCGGGTGTGGTACCGCGTCTTAATGTACAAAATTACTGCTGCTGGAGGAAAACCAACGATTACTGGTAGACCCAGAAGAAAGCCGCTGCAACCGTGGCCGAAACGTTGGCTTTCCTCCAGCAGCAGTAGTTTTATACATTATGACACAGCTCCACACCCAGAGAACCTTTAGGTCGACTGATTCTGACAGCGGAAGCCTAAGCAATTATATCTCATGTTTAGTTTTATGGCGTAATGCCATACGTCGCAAAACATAACACGTGCACTTGAAATTTCGCAAACAGTTGACACTAGCCAATAGTGGTTCAAATAAATTGACAGCCTCTGCGGAAAAGATTAATTAAAGACAATTTCTTTAGCAAATCGACAAAAATAACTTCATTGGTCTGCAAGGCAATTAATACCAGAGTGCCAAAAACCTGGAAAATAAAGTAAAATAAGAAAACTGAGACTAGTAACATATTTTAGTCTTCCATAATTATGTTAATATTTTAATTCAGAAAGAGATCCGTTTTGTTTTTGAGAGCTGTAAACCAAGAGGAAACAGCAAACTGAACGTAAACAAGGTTCACGTGGAGACTATCCCTCATCCCGCCACAACTCAAATTGCTCTGCGCATGCGCGAATCTGGCAGCTTGGGCTCGCCAGAAAAATGTTTCCGGGTAGCATCTGGCTGCTTGGTTCTACTGCTGATACAGTTCGCGTTACTTTGGATACAGGTAACAGCCGCACTTCATGTAGCCAGAAGCGTGAGAAGGTACTGCTCATACTCTACTGCGCATAAGCCCGCTGGCAACGTCTCAAACGCACCTAATGTTAACCGTTGCGACGTCATGCCCTTCGGAAGTAGTTTGTTGTTACGAATTGTTACAGTCTTCGTCCTAAAGCATTCGACACATTTGCTGTTGGCAGGCGCATGTGTGCGCGCTGTGTTTTGTTGCTGAAAATGGCGCATTTCCTTTGCAACTTAAGTTTTATTTATTTATTTTTCCTCGTTTACTTTTTATTGTTGCAGCATTATTTTGGAGACGGGATAAAGTAAAATTCCGCTTTAGAGTATCAATTCTTACCAGTCAAAACCACAAAAATTTAACTGAGAACTAAAACAACGAAAAATTCCCGGGTTTTTCACGGTTGTCCCGGAGCGTATACACCCCGTAATAGTGTTGAAGACACTTATGAGTATGGACAGTATAACAAGTTCTATACATTTCTGATTTCACACACTGATTTTGGTCCTCAAGCTACTCGATTACATCATTCAAAGCTATTATGACTCTGATTACCTGTGTTTGTCCTGGGTACTGCAATATTGTATGTCACTGGAACTTGAGTTGTGGTCAAACTCATGCTTAACTCTGTTTTGGGTAGCCCTCGTCATCGCGATTGTGTGTATGTACTCAAGAAGAGTGCGCAACTATTGGTTGAGGCTATATGCCTCCTACAATTACTCTACACATACAATTGAACTTATTGATATGACTATGAACTTTGTTCATTTTGTTGTGTCGAAACATTTTTTGATGGTGTGTACCTAGTGTGGTTTGGATTCATGGGTCGGTTCCCACATCGTAAGCTTAGGCCCCAATATTTTTTCATTACTTTGACCTTTCATGAGTCAACATATCCTTACATACTCTGGTTTAGGTGGCTGATTGATTCTGTGTTATATTCCTACTCATGACTGAGCATATTCTTCTCGTCTGTACCCACTGTCGTGAGTTTTTCGAGTCGGTTCACTCGGCGTACACTTAGGCTCCGATTTTTTTTTCTTCTTCTCTTTTGAAGACTTTGAAGGTGTGACTTTTTAGATGTAAACTTTCAATTCTAATTCTAGTAATTTACATTACCTCTGCACTTATTTCTACAGCTTAGTGTTGCAATGTTGTAGTTTTGACGTTGTATCATTTGTCTTGTGACAGAATGTTCCACTGATCTTAAAATCTGAATGCCATGTTCTGATGTATGTATAAAATATGGCTTGTATAGTAGATATTTTTCTTATGTTTTCTGTAATATGTTATGTTTCAGATACTTCTATACATCTGAATTCTATCTTTGGCATCATTTTGTACACCATTTGGCAAGCCGTATAGTAGGTCATAAAACATTCTAAACACATTGTTTCCCAATTTTGTGAGAGGGATACTGTAAACGGACAGCCTCCTCTACTATTACTTTTCCTCAACACAAGTAGTTGATACCAGAGCTAATTTTCAAATTTTGGCAGGTCAGTATTATCTCAACTGTTTATCTGAAAAATTTCATTTAATTTTATACAATTTCAAGCTAAAAACCTAGCTCTGTATGTGCAGTTAAAATTATTATGATTTTTTTAAAGAAACATTTGAAATTATGAAATATTTGACACACTTAAAATTTCTATCATTAATTTCAAAATTTGGTACTGTTTCTTATGTTTATTTCTGGATTAATTTATAAAATAATATAAACTACTAGAAATTCATTTGTCCAGAAAGATTGTAAACTCTTGGCAGTATTGTTATTGCCGCAGAGTGAGGTAGTTGTGGGCCTGCCTCTGATGTGATTGGATGTGTTTTTGTATTTTGGAAGAACAATGTAAATTTGGCTTTTTTAATGTGAAAATTCAAAATACAGTGTGATATAGTAAAATGCCAAACAAATAAACATAAAAAGTCTGCACAGGCATTCATCAAAATTATTTACATCAATTGGAACATGGGAACCTAAAATGTGAAATTTTCAGATCCAAGAATTAGACCCCTAGACATGAAGACATAGAGCCAACTACGAGAAAATAAGATTAGTAAAAAGTTTATTGTAAGTCCTACTCCTCTCGAAACTTATTAAAAGAGTTAACCACAAAGACAGTTGTGACAACAAAGGAGGAAGGGGTGGATTACAACATGAAGATCATTGCTGTGTCCTTCGGTTATCATTCTCAGTTACATGCATATATGCTTTACTTATTTACTGTGTATCATTTTGATAGCTACAAAAATATTTGCACTGAGTCATGCAGTGTTTCCATCTTAACACTCAAACATAGCATGGTTAAGGTTGGTTGGTTAATTTGGGGGAGGGGACCAAACAGCGAGGTCATTGGTCTCTTTGTATTAGGGAAGAACCATCCTGGCATTCACCTGAAATGATTTACGGAAATCACAGAAAACTTAAATCAGGATGGCCAGAAGCGGGTTTGAACCATCGTCCTCCCGAATGCAAGTCCAGTGTGCTAACCATTACACCACCTAGCTTGGTCATGATTAAGGCTAGTCACTGCTGGTCAACAAGAACACATGCCACTGCTTAGCAGTTCCTGCCCTCTAAGTTGAATAGATAAGTGCACACACAGCCAACAGGTAGGCTGTAATACTATCTACTAAGAAATTAAACCTATGTCGTGCTGGTGTTTGGACCTGGATCCTTTCCTTTCATTGCACCTAAGACTACAAATCTGAAAAACTGCATTTGTGGTAAATGTGAGTTCTTCCTCAAAATGTGAATTTATGTAATAAATGTTATTTCTAGCAAACTATATCCTGATGAACGATTTTGTTTCAGATATCTTTAATTTTCTGCATATAAATATTGAAAACGTAGCTAATTTTTCGTTGCTGGTATAGCCCAACATCTGGTGATGCCCAATTTGGAAAAACAATGTGTGAGAGAACAGATTTGCAGAATACAGAGCACACCTACAAGTTGCACAATTTAACTTGGCCCTCTGTAATTGGTGAAAGTCTTGACTTTGTAATGCTCCGGAATGTTTATGCTCATCGCTAACCTTATCTGTGTTAACAGTGTTGTGCACCATAACAATAAGTAGTCATTGTGAATATAGCTGATTTGTGCACATGTAGTTGGTCCTTCTAATGACTCAATTACTCAAACATGTAAGTAAACCTAAGTTTCATGTCTCTTTTGACGCATTAACACACTACACTTTCATTACAAGCTGTAAGCTGGTTTCCCTGGGACAAGAGAACAGGGCTTTTCCCAATACACTACAAACTGATTGCGAGCTTCAGCTGTGAGGATCCTCTGCTCGGGGGCCAAGTTAAAGTGCACGATGTGTACACACAAGGGCAACGACCTATCAGTGTGCTCATAAAATGCACTCTGGTCTTACGTTAACAATGGCAGTTGAATGATCTTTATATAGATACTCACCACAAATGGCAATGTAGAACTCGGCAGTGGAACTTAACATCTCAGAACAAAGAAATGTGCATGTCTGCCTGTTGTTGACATTGTCAGCGTAAGAAAGCAATCACAGAATAGTCATTACCAAATTCTTGGTGCACTCCACTTTCCTCTGTGTTGTGCATAGCTTGTTATTTTCTTTTCTTATTTTGAAGTGAGTGAGGAAACTAATCCTGGTCCTTCTTGAGGTGTGTGTATGACTCTCATGACACCAGAAGGGACTGTGATCCATGTGTCGATTCTGCTTTTGCAGGAACACATAACACGGACGAAGGTTGGCTGACATGTGAAAGAGAGGCCAGGGCTTGCTTCCCCCCCCCCCACCCCCCACCACTCCCTCCCCAAATTCTCCTCAACTATCAAAACTTCGAAGTTCTTGATTCTTTACACTTACAGCCACCTGTTACATTGTATTGTCCAAACTACAGCGACCACATCAACAATATTCCATGTTTGGTTTTACTTCCCCTCTTAATACCCTGTCAGTTCTATCTCTAGCATTCTCAATTATGAGTCACACAGCCCACAAAAGGGCTCATCAGTATTCTAGTCAGGGCTTACATGCTACAGATTCTAAATTAGTCTTGTACAAATTTTGTACTAATTGATATGGGTGGAAACAGAAAAAGAATTTTGAGAAATACCTTAAATCAGAGAAGCACTCTGTTCACCAATGATAAAATGGCATTGCTGCTCAACAGACACAATCATTTGCTGGAAGCTTAGATAGATCCAAAGCAAGCACACCATTCGGAAGAAGCTGCTGAAGTTTTTGCAGAAGCAAGTTTGCCACCAAAAAAGCCCTAATTGTAGAGAATTACTATTTACTCACTTTTATTATTTTATGTCTACTAGCTGTTACCTGCAACTATACTTGCATATCAGTAGTTGTGTTATGATGAGTGATGGTAAGTAAGTAAGTTATTGACATCTCATCGAATCGGGTGTACTGCCGGTGGTGTGCGTTTTTCTAACACAATATTTCAACAGGTGCTCCCTGTGACTGAACAACAGGCTGACTGTGTCCCGTATTTATGTCTGGATGGTCTCTGGCGTTCCCTATGCCATCTGCTCCCGCTGCAACCGTGTCGGTTGGTCGTCAGATATTCCGTCTAACGTCCGACCACCTCCGCTGTTTTCCAGAGTGGCAGCCATTTCATGGTGTACCCTACTAGGTCTGCACCCGCAGGTGTGCTACTAGCATTGTTGACAGGCTGTGTTTGCTGTTGGTAACCATTCCGAATTTCTCCAGCGCGACCATGTCAGTTGGTCGCCACGTATTCCGTCTTCTGTCCGTGCCTGCTTCCACTGTTTTCCCCAGTGGCGGCCGTTTCATGGCATTCCCTACTATGATAAGCCACTAAATCGGCAATAGCATAACATTGCTTGGAACTTGAGCACACCATGAATTCTGATAAAACCAAGATCTTATCTCAGACCCCCTAATTTTGGGACAGCGTCATCACTGAATTGATCGAAATCAAGATGACAGAGAACTTGATAAACCGGGAAGCTGGATATCAACTCAGCACGGCATGGAACCCGGCTCTGGAGATATTACAAAAACAACGGAAGAAAACACAAGACCAGGAGAATGACAGGGGCGCTGGAGAAAGTAGGAACTGTCACCAACAGCAAATGCAGCCTGTTGACAGTATGAGGAATGTGCCTGGCGGGTGCGGACCTAGTAGGGAATGCCATGAAATGGCCGCCACCAGGGAAAACAGCAGAAGTGGGCACAGACCAAAGACGGAACACCTGGCGATCAACAGACACGGTCACAGTGGAGAAAGTCAGAACGGTCACCAACAGCAAACGCAACCTGTCAACAATGCTAGGAACACGCCTGGCGGGTGCGGACCTAGTAGGGTACGCCATGAAATGGCCGCCACTGGGGAAAACAGTGGAAGCGGGCGCGGACGGAAGACGGAACATCTAGTGACCAACCGACACTGTCACAGTGGGAACAGATGGCGTAGGGAACGCGACACTGTCCTTTCACAGGAAACACCTGATGAAGACGCCGAGATAAAACATTGAAATATTGTGTTAGAAAAATGCAGACCACTAGCAGTATACCCAATTCAACGAGATGTCACAAAATTGCTGGGAAAGTCTAAGAAAGTAAGTTCTTGTAGATGCAATAAAGTCAGCTGCTCTCCCGTGTCTGCATGTTTGGTGTTCAAGTAAGCATAGCATGACCACAGACTTACCTGTGCCCCCTCCCAACTACTTCAACGCATGCCAGTATGGGATGCATACAGCGTTGCTGTCAAGTTGTGCATGCGGGCTCACATTTATGCACCGTGCTATTGAAGTAGTTATACAGTATACAGTGTATACATTATGCAACAAATTTAATAATTTTGTAACATGGTTAGTGTTCACTGATGTAAAAAAATGCGTGTTCCAGCCCCTACTTCACACATTCAAGCATAAACTGGTCTACTTTTACTTTCCAAAGCAGCCTATGTTCATCCTCAGTGATTTTTACTTTCCAAAGCAGCCTATGTTCATCCTCAGTTTTTAAGCTATGTCCATACCAAATTTCATTAAAATTGGTTTCGTGGTTTAGCTGTGAAAAGGAAACAAACACCCTTTGGCATTCATAAAACTTAAAACTATGATATCTTTTTTCCATGACCCAATATTGATGAAATAAAGCCTATATGTTGCCTCAAGCTATGCTGAAGTTACCTGTGAAAACTCCATAAACGTTTGTCAAATGGAGATTAGTATCTTCAGATAGACAAAGACCTAGAAATGACAGTTTTAGATACAATTTTAAATCATTATACTTTTTTTGTGTTCAAATTTTGATGAAATGAGCCCTACACACTGCTCCAAGCTACTCTCAAGTTGCCTGTAAAAACCCTATTAAAATTTGTCAAGTAATTCTGGAGATTACCCTGTTCGAAGACAGACAGACACAATAGTTCTAAAGTTTTGTTACTAGTATAAATGTAAAAAATAACTATATTTTTTTTCTTTTTCTGTGATCAATTTCATATTCAGGCACATATCATGCCAAACTTCTAAATTTATATGTCTATACATTTACAAAAAATGTATTTGCATGGATAAAGAACCTACTAAGCAAGTGGCGGCTAGAAAACACACTTATAAAGAAAGATATTAATTAGGCAAGCTTTCAGAGCCAGAGGCTCATTCTTCCAGCAGAAGGGTTGAAGGGGAAGGAAGAGCAGTGAAGGAATAGGACTGTAGAAGTTTAGGAAAACTGGTGGAGTTCGGAAAAGTCACATTTCCTTCTCATCCTGTCCGGTATGTCTCACCCGACCCAGGGTTCTGGGTGACTTTTCCGAACTCTACCCCTTTTCCTCAACCTCTCCAGTCCTTTTCCTTTACCCCTCTTCCTTCCCCTTTGACCCTTCTGCCGGAAGGAGGAATCACTGGCTTGCATATGTAATACCTTTTTTAATCTGTGCTTTCTCCTGCTACCGGTTGGTGAGTAGATGTTTTGTCCATGCAATTACATTAAATTGTCAAAAACTGATTATTTTCATTGTTACATTTACAAAAAAAGATGCTTTTTTAATCAAAAATGCTTACTAGGCCAGAAGTAGATGCTAATCTTACACTAAATAGATGCTAATTTTTCCACAAAATAATGCTAATTTCATCAAAAATAGATGCTTCATTTTCAGGTACCTATAATGACTTACTATCTGGACACATGCTGTAGTCCGAATCAAATTTTCAGTTTGCTGGGACATTATCTCCTTTGTTTAAATTGCATTGTTGTTCAATTAATGTGCTGCTTCAGTGTAATGTGTTTTGATATTGAGCAAATTTCCAATATGTAATGATGAATCTATCACACAGTTTAAGATGGTTCCTTTGTTTTACTCAAATGTGAACTAAAGTTATTTAGATCTGGCAACAAAAAGGCACAGGAAAATTAGGACAAATGAACACTTTGTTTATATTCCTCACTTTTCTGTTTTAATACACTTTATAATTTACAAAGCACTAGTTACAATCAGCCAGGGAACAGATGTGCTCTGAATTCATTACTGATCCATTGGCAAAAAATCACTGTCAAATTTATTAGGAGACACTGCCACAACTGAGGGCTACAATTTTGTGTATCATTAGTCTCAATTCGTAATGTAATATAATTTTAAAAGTATTTCAAACTTAGATATACACATAAGCAGACTATTCTTAATGACAGAGTGTCAACATTTAAAACCATTTTGCAACAGCTGCATGTGGTCAGAATATATCTTTGACTCTTTTCACATACTTGAAGATTTTTGTCAGGACTGGAATCAAAGTATCTCTGTGCAAACACAAAATGACCACAGTGTATACCACTGAATATGCACAAGAGAGCCCCCCCCCCCCCTCTCTCTCTCTCTCTCTCTCTCTCTCTCTCTCTCTCTCTCTCTCTCACACACACACACACACACACACACACACACACACACACACACACACACACAAAACAAATAATAATAACCAAAAAAATCTCTCTTTTTCATCATTATAATTACACAGTAGCATGCTATTTATCTGGGACAAAAAGATATTTCCAGAATCTTCCAGTTTACACCTGGCCGTAATTGCTATACATACACAATACTATTATTTGCAATCACATAGGCAAGTTATAAAATACATTGCTTTTCTTTATCATTTCTTTTTTTCTTTTTCTCCAACTGGGCCGAAGCAACAATAAGAATTACAGTCTCCTAATAATAACCCTATCATTATTTCTTTGACATTGTTCACAATGCCTGTTATGATATGACACACCATCCTTTTATTATGTACCTTATTCCACTTGACATTGTGATCAGCTTATTAAATAATATTTGGTGTTTGGTGTGAGGATGACTTTCTCTGTTCCAGACCTGTTTACTTGTCGACATGCTCCTTGTAGAGTTGCACCTGCCAGAAGGGCAACCACACGCAATCGCTGGGGGAACAACAAAAATAACATAGCATTAATACTGAAAAAAATCTGTAAGTATTTAGTACGCTGACAATAAACAAATAGTTAACAGTTTCTAAGGAACATTTCACCAAACAATAAAGCATAAATAAGAATTGTACATTTAATTTAAATGTCATTCCTTGGTCAAAGAATGTACTGTAAAAGCTGGTAACAGAACTTTAAATTGGAGAGTTGAGGGCCACCTTTTAGTAATCAGACCACTATCTCTGATTACTTGTATCATCTTGTTTCTTAATTCATCTCCTTCTTACAGTACTAGTGAGTTCTTTGCATAATCAATTTGAACTTGCAGTGTACTTAATTTTCCGCATCCTTACTGATCTAATGCCACAGACAAGTAATTGCTAAGCAGAAATTAACAACTGAATCACCACCCTATTCATTTGTGAAGTCAATCACATTCTACAAAACAATGAACATAATATGGATGACCCTGATTAAGGCGTTTTATGTTTAGTTTTCCTTAATTTCAGTATAAAGCTTTCAATAGTCTTTTGCTACAATCTTTGACTTTTTGATGGAATGAGGTTCAAAAGGGTGAGATATGCTGAGACTTCAGATTCGGTAGAGGAAACCATTGAAATTTTTCAATGATGTAACAGGATCTTCATCCATTCTATGCAGAGAACATTCAGTACTAATTGATCTCTTGAAATTTTATTTGGATGATGTTCACATTTCTTAGGTCTTCCTTACATGCCCAATGGCAGGTTTTACACAGTTGGGTTTGTTTTCTATTTTCTTGAGGTGATACCAAACACACCATGCCTAATACAATGCAAGAAACCTGTTGGCATTCAAAACAGCTTCCAGTTGTCTTGGAATGGATAAATACAGGTCTTGTACAGTTTTCAAGGGGCTCTTACACCAGGGTTCCTCCAAAATAGTGGCAAGTTCAGGTAATGATGATGGAGATGAACAGCAATCTTCAAAATAGACTACCCAGGATAAATAATATTGAGATCTGGTGACTGTAGTGGTCAAGCAAGATGCAACAATGTATCCTTGTGATCACAAACCAGCCATGGAGAATGCAAGAGCTGTGTGAACATGGGCCCAGTCAGCCTGAAACATAGCATCACCACTGGGAAAAAACACTGTAGCATTGAATCATCAAAATGGTCACATAATCCTTGGTGACACTGTAGCCAAGGGACCCACAGAATAACACAATATGGCTACCAAAATCATAACTGGACTTCCCCATGTTTCATGTAAACTCTGCCAGAAGTTGGAAACTGTGAAACAAGATTCATCAGGCAAAATGACATTCTTCCATTGAACCTTACTCCTGGTTTTATGGCTTTGGCACCACGTTTTCCAGTTATGGACGTTTTCATCACTGATGAGTTGTTTTGGAATTTCAGTTTGCCCTACAATTCCTTGCTTATAGAGCCCGCTTCATGTTGTTTTGGTTCTGACACGACTTGTGAGTGCTACATTCAGTTCTGCAGTGACTTTTTCAGCTGTCGTCCTCTTATTTTTTGTCACAATCTCCTTTAATGACCTCCTGTTACAATCACTCAGCACACACTTTTGCCCGCATTGTGACATAGCAAACAATGTCTTCCTGCATTCCCTGCATAAGGTATAAATCTTCAATATGGTGCCTTCTGAGTAACTAAATATTTTGTCTGTCTCGGTTATGGGAGCACCCACCATACGAGCACCAACAATCTGTCCAGATTCGAATTCACATAGCTCCACAACAATGCACTTGTAACTACCCAGGACAGTTCTGACCATGACTGACACTTGCAACATATTGAGGACATTGCACTGGTGTCGTTCATGGTCAAATACGACAAGGGAACCTGCAACTTAGCTAGCATGTGCATTTATGTTCAAGCATGCAATTCACAAAGTATTTCCAGATTTTTGTTCAATCCCTGTAGGATGTGGCCTCTAAGCAGCATCCTACATTACACTGCTATTTAATAGTGACACCTTTGATGGCATTTTGCAGCTAGTGGTCTAGTGATTAGCGTCACTACCCATAGATCATGATGTCCTGGATGTGATTACCTGTCATGTGGGAGGTTTTCTTCATTCAAGTACTCGGTGTCTGTGTCATCCTAATCATATTATCTTCATTGATGCACAAGTCGCCAAAGCAGTGTCAAAGGCCAGATAACCCTGGCCAATAGTACCATACAATCATTTCATTTCAACGACACTGTGATATGAATGGGGCAGGAGAGCACGGGTTCTCCTAAGGATGTCTGGGAGCTTCACAGCTTATAATGTTGTTGGGATGATGCTGTTACTGAAGAGCTGACCTTGGGCATCTACATAAACAACTATGTCCATACTCTGCAACCCACAGTGAAGGGCATGGCGGAGTGTACTTCCCATTGTACCATTTATTACGGTTTTTCCAATTCATCTTGAATATGGAATGCAGGAAGAATGACCACTTAAATGCCTCTTGTATGCTACAATAAGTTTAATCTTACCTTCACAGTCCCTATGGGAGCGATACATAGGAGATGCAGTAAATTACAAGATTATTAAGTTGGTACTGGATCTTGAAACTTCCTAAGTCGGCCTTCATGAGATTGACATTTATCTTCAGGTATCTATCAGTTAAGATTATTCAGCATTTCTGTGACACTTTCTCATGAGGTCAAACAAACTTGTGACCATATGTGCTCTCATTCTTTGTATATCTTCAATGTACAACATGCAAATAAAGTAACCCAGAAAATTGCGAACATTGGTATGGAGTACCTCCAAACACTAATTTACAGTGGTTTGTGAAGCATATATGTAGTGTACATGTAGAATCCAGAGGGCATACATCTGGAGAGATGATGTTGCCATTGCATCTTACTGGCAGAGCCTATCACTGAATGGTTCCTATAAAGTGTATCTCAGTGGGTAAGTCACACTGTTACAATACTCAGTTGGTATTAGGATTTTTTTTCTATAACTTATCATGTTTTAAACCTCTGGTAATGATTTGCTGGCATGACAATGCCAAATTACACTATGGTTGATGTTGTTGTTGTTGTGGTCTCCAGTCCTGAGACTGGTTTGATGCAGCTCTCCATGCTACTCTATCCTGTGCAAGCTTCTTCATCTCCCAGTACCTACTGCAACCTACATCCTTCTGAATCTGCTTAGTGTATTCATCTCTTGGTCTCCCCCTACGATTTTTACCCTCCACGCTGCCCTCCAACACTACATTGGTGATCCCTTGATGCCTCAGAACATGTCCTACCAACCGATCCCTTCTTCTGGTCAAGTTGTGCCACAAACTTCTCTTCTCCCCAATCCTATTCAATACTTCCTCATTAGTTATGTGATCTACCCATCTAATCTTCAGCATTCTTCTGTAGCACCACATTTCAAAAGCTTCTATTCTCTTCTTGTCCAAACTATTTACCGTCCATGTTTCACTTCCATACATGGCTACACTCCATACAAATACTTTCAGAAATGACTTCCTGACACTTAAATCTATACTCGATGTTAACAAATTTCTCTTCTTCAGAAAAGCTTTCCTTGCCATTGCCAGTCTAAATTTTATATCCTCTCTACTTCGACCATCATCAGTTATTTTGCTCCCCAAATAGCAAAACTCCTTTATACTTTATAAGTGTCTCATTTCCTAATCTAGTTCCCTCAGCATCACCCGACTTAATCCAACTACATTCCATTATCCTCGTTTTGCTTTCGTTGATGTTCATCTTATATCCTCCCTTCAAGACACCATCCATTCCGTTCAACTGCTCTTCCAAGTCCTTTGCTGTCTCTGACAGAATTACAATGTCATCGGCGAACCTCAAAGTTTTTATTTCTTCTCCCTGGATTTTAATACCTACTCCAAATTTTTCTTTTGTTTCCTTTACTGCTTGCTGAATATACAGATTGAATAACATCGGGGAGAGGCTACAACCCTGTCTTACTCCCTTCCCAACCACTGCTTCCCTTTCATGCCCCTCGACTCTTATAACTGCCATCTGGTTTCTGTACAAATTGTAAATAGTCTTTCCCTCCTTGTATTTTACCCCTGCCACCTTTAGAATATGAAAGAGAGTATTCCAGTCAACATTGTCAAAAGCTTTCTCTAAGTCTACAAATGCTAGAAACGTAGGTTTGCCTTTCCTTAATCTTTCTTCTAAGATAAGTCGTAAGGTCAGTATTGCCTCACGTGTTCCAGTATTTCTATGGAATCCAAACTGATCTTCCCCGAGGTCGGCTTCTGCTAGTTTTTCCATTCGTCTGTAAAGAATTCGTGTTAGTACTTTGCAGCTGTGGCTTATTAAACTGATTGTTCGGTAATTTTCACATCTGTCAACTCCTGCTTTCTTTGGGATTGGAATTATTATATTCTTCTTGAAGTCTGAGGGTATTTCGCCTGTTTCATACATCTTGCTCACCAGATGGTAGAGTTTTGTCAGGACTGGCTCTCCCAAGGCCGTCAGTAGTTCCAATGGAATGCTGTCTACTCCCGGGGCCTTGTTTCGACTCAGGTCTTTCAGTGCTCTGTCAAACTCTTCACGCAGTATCGTATCTCCCATTTCGTTCTTCATCTACATCCTCTTCCATTTCCATAATATTGTCCTCAAGTGCATCGCCCTTGTATAGACCCTCTATATACTCCTTCCACCTTTCTGCTTTCCCTTCTTTGCTTAGAACTGGGTTTCCATCTGAGCTCTTGATGTTGATACAAGTGGTTCTCTTATCTCCAAAGGTCTCTTTAATTTTCCTGTAGGCAGTATCTATCTTACCCCTAGTGAGATAAACCTCTACATCCTTACATTTGTCCTCTAGCCATCCCTGCTTAGTCATTTTGCACTTCCTGTCGATCTCATTTTTGAGACGTTTGTATTCCTTTTTGCCTGCTTCATTTACTGCATTTTTATATTTCTCCTTTCATCAATAAAATTCAATATTTCTTCTGTTACCCAAGGATTTCTACTAGCCCTCGTCTTTTTACCTACTTGATCCTCTGCTGCCTTCACTACTTCATCCCTCAAAGCTACCCATTCTTCTTCTACTGTATTTCTTTCCCCCATTCCTGTCAATTGTTCCCTTATGCTCTCCCTGAAACTCTCTACAACCTCTGGTTCTTTCAGTTTATCCAGGTCCCATCTCCTTAAATTCCCACCTTCTTGCAGTTTCTTCAGTTTTAATCTACAGCTCATAACCAATAGATTGTGGTCAGAGTCCACATCTGCCCCTGGAAATGTCTTACAATTTAAAACCTGGTTCCTAAATCTCTGTCTTACCATTATATAATCTATCTGATACCTTTTAGTATCTCCAGGGTTCTTCCATGTATACAACCTTCTATCATGATTCTTAAACCAAGTGTTAGCTATGATTAAGTTGTGCTCTGTGCAAAATTCTACCAGGCGGCTTCCTCTTTCATTTCTTAGCCCCAATCCATATTCACTTACTACGTTTCCTTCTCTCCCTTTTCCTACACTCGAATTCCAGTCACCCATTACTATTAAATTTTCATCTCCCTTCACTATCTGAATAATTTCTTTTATTTCATCATACATTTCTTCAATTTCTTCGTCATCTGCAGAGCTAGTGGGCATATAAACTTGTACTACTGTAGTAGGTGTGGGCTTCGTATCTATCTTGGCCACAATAATGCGTTCACTATGCTGTTTGTAGTAGCTTACCCGTATTCCTATTCTCCTATTCATTATTAAACCTACTCCTGCATTACCCCTATTTGATTTTGTGTTTATAACCCTGTAGTCACCTGACCAGAAGTCTTGTTCCTCCTGCCACCGAACTTCACTAATTCCCACTATATCTCACTTTAACCTATCCATTTCCGTTTTTAAATTTTCTAACCTACCTGCCCGATTAAGGGATCTGACATTCCACACTCCGATCCGTAGAACGCCAGTTTTCTTTCTCCTGATAACGACATCCTCTTGAGCAGTCCCCGCCCGGAGATCCGAATGGGGGACTATTTTACCTCCGGAATATTTTACCCAAGAGGACGCCATCATCATTTAATCATACAGTAAAGCTGCATGCCCTTGGGAAAAATTACGGCCGTAGTTTCCCCTAGCTTTCAGCCATTCGCAGTACCAGCACAGCAAGGCCGTTTTGGTTATTGTTACAAGGCCAGACCAGTCAATCATTCAGACTGTTGCCCTTGCAACTACTGAAAAGGCTGCTGCCCCTCTTCAGGAACCACACGTTTGTCTGGCCTCTCAACAGATACCCCTCCGTTGTGGTTGTACCTACGGTACGGCTATCTGTATCGCTGAGGCACGCAAGCCTCCCCACCAACGGCTAGGTCCATGGTTCATGGGGGGCTATGGTTGATAGCCCATGTTAAAGTGTACACCCCTTATTACTGTCTTAAGTAAGTCAGTTCAGTGTCAGAGGGAACCACGAGTATATCTCCTCCTACATGGCCATGTACAGTAGAACATTGTGGTGTTCTTACCAATCTTATGACTGATTGCAGTTTTACTTTTCACCAGAAGATCAAGCACCACCAGGCAGCACTGTTCATTCTCAATGTGCTCATTACACTCTTTCTATAAACTGATACCATGACAACTCAGTTTCTGCATGCAGACAGTCCCTCTAATTTGTTTCGGCTTTCATTACACTTTGTGCATGTGCTGTGAACTACACTCAGATCTGACAGGCTCTGTACTAATTTTTCATTTAGTCTGTTGACTTTGCTTGATCTACTGAACACTGTTCAAGAATAAGAGCACCCTATACTCTTCTCCAATCATACAGGAGTGTCTAACACGTGAGAGATTCACAACAAAGGCAAGTTTGGAAAAATGGTAATGCCATAGTACAGTTTTTGTAAAACAAAACTTACCTTAAACTTGGCTTTGCATTTGGAGTTAATGTAGCACATCACTGAGCCACAAAATAGTATGTCTTAAGAATGAGGAGTTGGGGAAATAATAATCACATTGTGTTCTTTCAGTATTTTATGTTGACATGCTTGAATCAAAATCCTCTCAGCTTCCAGCCACATCAAATATTTGAGTTTTATACATCTTCATTCTTATCCTTATTAGGAGCAAAATGTCTGACAGTTGTGACTGGTAACATGTCCTTCACAGTAGCACTGAAGATTGGTCTGAACACACACACACACACACACACACACACACACACACACACACTTCAAGGAAAAATCTAGTTCCATTAGAGGATAGTGCTGTTTGGTGCCTGTCATGTCTTCCCACACTAGTGTTCTTATATGCTTAGGACATTCCATTCACAATAGAGAGTTTGGTAAAGTGAATATTATTGATCA